>NW_017306819.1:315314-321451 GCF_000935625.1 Nanorana parkeri
CCCCCCCCGGCACTGCAAGGGTTAAATGCTGCCAGGTGGTAAAATTACATAGATATACTCACCCGATCCTCCGAGCCGGCCAGCTGTCACATGCGCTCCCTCCCACCTCTCTCCCCCCCACCTTGCAGGATTGGAATCTTCCTCAGCGTCCTCGCGCCTATACACTGTGTATAGACATTGCTGATTTACAGGACCTTAGACCGCTGCACAGGAGGGGGAGAGACGGAGGAAGGATCGGTGTAAGAAGAAGCCGGCTCAGAACTTTGGGGGAGTATAACTTTGTCCATCTTTAACACAAATGAGGTTGGGCAGCCCCAGTGCAAGGGTTAATCAAAAAGAGTTTATTTTAATAAATATAATGTTTGGGGGTTTTAAGTAGGGATGCACCGATACCACTTTTTTAAGACCTAGTACGAGTACCGATACTAATCCCTAGTTTTAAGTAATTTTCAGGCCTAAAATGTGAAATATAACATGGGTGCAAATAAATGAAAAAAAGGCCTCAGTCATGAAGGGGTTAAACCTCATTTATCAACAACATTACACTGGCATCATAAATGTGGCGCAAATATATTCCGTGCAAGTTCAAACACTCGCAATTGCTATGATAAATTCCCCCCACTGTGCGGCGCTTTTGTTGCAACAAACTCATAAAGAAATCCCGCTGTATGGGTGATGAGAGAAGCGGAAGTAAATAAGATCTCTTCCATGTTGGAGTGAATTGCTGACTAGCTGCAGACAGGGACAGATGAATGGTCCTGGATGCGATCTGTCTGTGTCCAGGGTCGGTCATCTGTCCCTAACCGCAGGTTAGCACTATATGAGCAGATATATGTGAATAGCTGAGGACAGCGTCTCCTCCTGTCGGCCTGGCATGGCTGAGCAGCCGCAGCTCCCCACAACCTCCTGTGATTCCAGCCGCAGGAAACCACAGCCAGAAATAAAAGCCCTGTGTGAATGAGACCGTCCACTGAACATGCGTATGTGGGACTTGCAGTGTTATATAGCTGTTACTATGGCAACGTAGAAACCAAATGATTCCCCACTAGAGCGCTGTGCGTGTGCGCCCCAACACTCTAGCAGGGAATAATTTAGTTGCCATGTTGCCATAGTGGCAGCCAGCAATCCTGGCTGAGCACCCAGCACACTAAGGGGTTATAATTTGTTTTACACGTTGCCATTGTAATGGCCACCAATCCTGCCCCATGCATTGGCACCCAGCACTCTATATTGGGTTTGCACATTGCTGTTACTAGGGCAGTGTGTGTATTAAATGATTCCCCCCTATGGCTGGGATAGCCAAAGTTTGGGTCTCCAGCTGTGGTGAAACTACAAATTAGATCATGCATCTGCCTCTGGTAGTCATGACTGTGCCTGTCAGTCTTGCAATGCCTCATGGGATTTGTAGTTTCCACTGCTGGTGGGCCAAAGCTCGGATAGTCTTGCCCTGGGGCGCAGGGTGCTCATGCAGCACAGATTAGGGTATGCCCTTACCCAAAATGGCAAAGCTAAGTATGTATTTTACACTTGCCTTATAATAACATTTTAATTTGTTTTTATTTTATATGATTGAGTGAAGTTCCTGGGCGTAATGACAGCTAAGATACTGAACTGATCGGTTAACTGTATATTGAAGCACTGGTTTTAGCTAGCGTCAGTCTGATGTGTTTTTTCCCTTATTACTGTTTTGCTTTATTATGGGGGTTGGGGGGTGGCCCCTTTTATATGTGGCACCCAGACAGCCGCAACGCCGCCCCCATGGTAACCAACAGAAGCCTCAGGCCGCTCACTAAGGTGTGCGACAACCATAGAGATCACACCAAGGAGAGGAGAGTCACTCTATGCGACAGGCGGGACTCTATGATGCTAACTGAACTTGAGGCGGGGCGTGAAGCCATCAGCCAATGAGGCGACCGTGCGGCTGAGGGGGCGTGACTGGGTGTGTCATGTGGTCCTAGAGTAGCGTTGGGGCCGGGGATCCGCGCATGCGCCTGGAGCTGAGAGACGCAGAGACCTTCAGCTGGGGACAGGTGAGGGGGGCCGGGGTCGGGAGTGTTGGGTGCTTGAGGGGCGGCTGGTGGGGGGAAGGATGAACATGGCTGTCATAGGATGTGCTGTCAGCTCTAGGCAACCTGTGGAAGAACCACAATCACCAGCATTCTGAGACTTGTGGTGCTTTTACAGCTGCCTCAGATGTCAGGGTTACTGGGCCACTGCTGTGGAGGAGGGGGGATGGGAGCTGTCCAGAGAAGGGGATGGCTGCTTATCTGGGAGGGGTCAGTGTGTAAGCTGTAGTAGAGGGGCCCCTTATGGATGCTGAGGGCCCTTGCCTATGACATGGGGCCCTTTGTCTTTGACAGACCTGGTGCGATGGAGAGGAGAATGGCCTGTCATTGAGGAGGAGAGCCGTATGTCCAGGGATGGCGGGGCTGTTGTATGGGAGGGCTCATCCTGGGATGTCACAAGGACAGAGATGTGCAGACAGTGCCCTCTTAAAGGCATAGTCCTTTCATATCATATTCGATATTTAGGGTGTAACATAAAACATGGGCACATATCCCAACCCCCGCATTCAAATAAACCCCCCCCCACTTACCTGATTTGTGGGGTCTGAGAGGTGTTTGACTTTAATGCATCTGTGCATGGTTCCGCCCACAATTGCGTTTGCTATTCCCAGGGATCTGGGAATCCACGGCATTGGGGCTCCCAGATTGCAGCGGATGCGGGGTGGTGGCGTCACCCCACGTGTCCATTGTTTACTTCATCTATTATTATTATTAAGGATTTAGAGATTGAACAGATTTTCACTTCCTGTTCCAGAGAAGTAACAGGAAGTGAGAGGAAATCATTACAAATGAGGGAAAATGCCTTCTTAATTTTCACCAGGACAGGTGTCCCTATTCTGGATTTCCTGTTATTTTTATTTTTATTACCAGAGACGTGTGGGAGATTGAAACCAGTGGCGGGATTGGCTGGGTGGGGATGGAAGGCAGTGGTGCGATTGGCAGAGAGGCAGAGGGGGTGGATACCAGTGGAGGGATTGGCAGGGAAGGGTTCCTAGCAGTACATAGTCCTGGGCGTAAAGTTATAACTGGGGGTGTGGCCTAAATACATTGTGACAGATGACGCCCCTCGTTCTCATCTGAGGGGGGGGGAGGGGGTATGATATTGTGTGTGTATATAAGATAAGACGTAGATCGGCAGAGCTGGGAAGGGTGTTTGAGATAAGAACGCGCAGTACACGGGGCTCCGGATATTTATTGTTACACTTTACATACACAAAGCGCTCTATTTATAAACACTTTTCAGGGCCCTTCACCGGACTAATATCTGTGAACATTTTTTCTCTGCAAATAGAGGCAAAAACAAACGTTCTTAAAGGTGATGTAAAGTCCCGGCATCTCCTCTCCTGTTATGACATCAGCAGTGTGATAGGAATACATACTGGGGGTGTGTCTGATAATACAATCAAAGCTTACATGAACGCATCCCTTTTATGTAGGGAGCGCCGCCTTCCGTCTGCCCATCACTTCCAACAACTTCCTGGATTCCTTTGTGTCTCTTTCCCTGCTGATTGAGGTGATGCAATCTCCATTTTTCAGGACTACATAACCCATCATGCATTGCTTCCAACAAGCGATGGTAATGTTACATTGTTCTAGGGTTGCATAACGATGATTTTCATAATCGATTAGTTGGATGATTGTTTTTTTGATTAATCAGATAAAAACATAAAATACACAGATGCCGTGTTAGAAACAGAAAGTTTACTTTAGAATAAAAAGGCATGCACAATTTTTTGCAATCGCACTGCATTGGAAATACAGCATTGCAGTACTGTGCGTTCCAGTGCGGGCGATCATACTGTGGGCGGGAGGCGTGTTTGGGGTAGTATTGAAATGAATGGCGCCGCAACACACGTCCCGCAGCAGAATTTGTCAGGCTGAAAATGAACATTATTTTTTCCCTCTTTTTTATTATTTTTTTTAACTGTATTTTATTAGACATTTAAATTTTTTTTAATGGATTTAAAATAATCTGAATTGAAAAACACAAAACATTACTCTACTTTTATTTAAAATAACACACCAAACATGGACAAAAACTCCAATTATATATAAAATTATATAGATGTATAAAAATATAAAGCCCCGGTCATCAGTTAAGAGTTAGCCATGAATATTGGCTGGAGAATTATCGCACTCACTCTGGCGCACCATAGATACCCTTTTTAATATATTTTCTTTTCAGGTTGAATGCATCGTGATGTAATACTGCATTATGGCCACTAGATGAGGAGCATAGGGGATAAGTATTTATTATGGCCACTAGATGAGGAGCATAGGGGATAAGTATTTATTATGGCCACTAGATGGCGCTGATGAGCATTGGGGATAAGTATGTATTATGGCCACTAGATGGCGCTGAGGAGCACTGGGGATAAGTATTTATTGTGGCCACTAGATGGCACTGAGGAGCATAGGGGATAAGTATTTATTATGGCGCTGAGGAGCATAGGGGATAAGTATTTATTGTGGCCACTAGATGGCGCTGATGAGCATTGGGGATAAGTATTTATTGTGGCCACTAGATGGCGCTGAGGAGCATAGGGGATAAGTATTTATTATGGCCACTAGAGGGAGCTGAGGAGCAAGTATTTATTATGGCCACTAGATGTTGTTAATAGCTGTTAATTATTATACAGGATTTATATAGCGCCAACAGTTTGCGCAGCGCTTTACAATATAAGGAAGACATTACAATCACAATACAATTCAAGACAAGATGGTAAGGAGGGCCCTGCCCCTGAGGGCTTACAATCTAATAGGGAGGGGGAAGTGACACAGGAGGAGGGAGCTGTGTGGGGATGAATTGTTTGATAACGTGATGGTTCCGCGGTTAGGTCGAGGTGGGATAGGCTTCCCTGAAGAGATGAGTCTTTAGGGAATGCCTAAAGGCAGACACCTCAGACATTTCACCTACTACACCGACGTGTGTGATTGAAGTAATTTAGACTGGCATGCCTCGGGTTATGAGGTGGGGAGGGAAGGTATGAAGCAGCCTGGATTTTAGGAGACCTTCACCCAGCCACCCTGTCACATTCGGCCAGTTAGAAAGGTCACATTCAGATGACAGCGACTTGTGACTCTCTGGTTTTTGGCATACAGTGACACCGCTCGCTCCCGGGATGGACTACAAGCTCAATACAAATTAGTAAACTAAACATGAGCTTGTAGTCCATCCCAGAGCGAGCTTGGAGCGGTGACTACTGTACAACACACAGGGACCATGGGGAACAGACGTAGCCCCCCTCCAGAAGGAAGGACAGTGTCAGCACCAATTCAGAGATGATTGGAGGATCTACAGCCGAGTGATACACAAATAAGATACATTGTTGTTCATAGTTAAAGGAGATCTATGGGGTTAGGGCTTTTCCCCATAGTTCTCCTTAGGGTAACGGGAGGACACAAACTAGCGTCCTCCCGTCACCCAAAGCTCAGTATATAGGGAGCTACAACTCGCTGTATACTGAGACGCCGCAGCTGGGATGGATCCCGGCATTACTGTCTGGATCCACCCAGGAGTGTGAGTGACAGCTGTACCCACCCCTTCCCCATCCGTTCTGCCAGTCAGCGCTGGGGGATCGGACAGAGGGGGGGGGGGGGGAGCCCAGGGAATCCCTGCAGGGAACCGTTAGTGACAGTCACTGATCTCTGCAGGGAGATGATCGAGAAGTGAGCGAGCGCCTGTATCTGTTTGCTCTGCCATCTATTGAGCCGACGTGTGACAATGAAACTGTGAGTGATGATTTTCACTCACCTCATAGTTCTCCTTTTAAGGTTCTCAAATGTATTTTTAGGATGTAACTCCGGAGTTCAGTGTCATTTTAAAAAGAAGGAACCCAAAACTCCGGAGTTGCACATGAACCAAGTCTAATGTGCGTACCAGACCGAGGGTGCCGGAGTCCAAAATCTTCTAATGGTTTTCGTCCACAACTAATCTCTAGCTCTCTATAGAAGAACTCCGGGTGAAGGAACATTGTGCCCTTGCAGTGGGGTCACCTCTGTGCTGCAAAGGGTTAAGTGCTTGTTTTGTCTCGGGGGCGGGGGGGCCAAAGCAGATCTACTCACCTCTTC
>NW_017306819.1:321501-331696 GCF_000935625.1 Nanorana parkeri
GGAGCCCGGGGGGAAGAAGAGGCTGTAAACTTACCAATATTGGATTTCAGGTCTGTTTGATCTCTCATTAGACTTTGCACATGAAATATCGCTCGCTGGTACTGGTGCTGATGCTGCATTCAATATGGCCGCCTCTGGCAGTCATGGTGGAGCTTTGCAGGAAGTCAGGATAGTGTTCTATAGGAACGGGTTGTCTGCGCGTTTTGTAAGTACCGTCCTTGTTCTGATCTCACATCTGCGTTGCCCAAAAAACGTCCCCCTGAGGTCCAACATTCCATTCTGGTTCATTGTGATTTTAGAGATGCCCATTTGGTCTCCTTAACCCCTTGCTGTCCGTAGCAACGTCTTACATTTGCGCACAGATGATAAAATCTGAATTTTTGGCTAGAAAACAGCTTCAGACCCCAAACAATGATCTATGTTCTGAAATTGGAGGCCCTGCAGAATAAAAAAGACGCTAGTTGCAATTGCACGGTATTTGCGCAAATGTTTATCACACTGGTATTTTTAGGAGAAAATAAACTAAAATGAAATTTAGTGCGCAGAAACAGAATCTAATACCCAATTTTTGGTAACATATGAAAGACGGGGTCACGCCGGGTAAATAGATACCAAGCCTTAAAATTGTGTGCGTCCGTGAAACCGCAAAAAACTACAATTCCCCCGAATTTCCGGCGACACTTTCAGGCCCCGTTCACATATAGCGACTTCCGCCGCGATATCGCGAGAAGTCGCCGGCCAATGATATTCAATGGAGCTGTCTTAACTCCATGTCGCAAGTCGCTTCTGCCGGACCCTTTTTTCGGCGGATTTTGCGCGATTTTGCATTTTTTCTATGGAGCCCGACGGAGAAGGTTGCGCTACCGTCGCTGGAACGTCGCCCCGAAAGTCGCGCTATCCTGGCCGCTGCAAAAGGTATGTCGCTACATGCTACAGTTTAGTGTTAACAGTGATTGATGGGCCGAGAATTATTGCTCTCACTCCGACTATTTGTGGCGCAAATATTATTTTTTTTTGCACGTAGACACAGCGACGCGTGTTTGCATATGTATGTACGTGCACGTGGGGGGCCCTTTAAAAAAAAATGTTTACACTAACTTTATTGCTATCACATAGAAGGCCTAACAAACCCTCTATGTAATAGCAGATAGGGTGTGGCAGGTCCTCTTTATGGATACATCAGATGTCTTTCAGACCCCTAATGTCACCTAGGGACCCCAAAGAAGCTGATGAAGCAGAGGACTGCTTCTCCAGCTTCTTCTTCTGGCTCTAGGAGCCGGAGAATGTGCCCAGTGACACCGGAAGTGATGTAATGCGCATCACTTCCAGGTTCAGTGATCGGAGGAGAGATCCGCGGCTGGAAGCTTGCTGATCTCTCTCCGATCGTTGCAGGGAGATCCACTATGCCGGTCCCGGGCCCGCACGAGGGACACCGAAACCCGGAGAAGCTGGTGACGGGGTGGGGGCAGCACCATCCACTGATCGGTACAAACGATCTGGCGGCTGTGTAGACGACGGATCGCTTGTACTTGAACAGCAATCGCCGGCTGTTTAGAATGATGCCAAGAACACGGCTGCAGCAGTTGTGTTGGTGTAACCGCTATTAGCAACCAGATCCCTCCATGTTGTTTTTGAAGTGCGTGTTTAGACGGCAGCGGCGGCAGACCTGGACATGAGGCCGTATTTCCGGCGCTCGGTTTTGTGTCGACATCGGACTTTATACCCGCTGAGCGGACTCTGATCTTTTAAATGGATTAGATCATCAAAAAATAAGAGGCTTATTCCGGACCCGTCTCATGCGGCGAGGAGGGATCACATATCCCTACCATGGAAGCCGTCTTCTGACACTTGCCCAATGCCATTAGTTAAGTGGTCATGTGACTGCAGCTCTCAGCGCCCGTCATTGACACGCACAGCTAAGCCCGGGCTGATCCTGAGATGTATTTTTTTTTTAGCAAGCCAGATTTCAACATCGCCGTGCACCGGTTACCTCTATCGTGGAGGGGAGGCGTTTTGGGCGTCACAAACGGAACCAATCAGCTGCTGCTCCCTTTACCGAGACACGCTGGATCGAAGACACTGATTGGTTGTAGAGTTTTTAAGTTTGGTAATTGATTGGATGACGCCTTCTTCTGTGACTCGTCCTGATGTTCACTAAACTATGATCAGCAATCGTCGCTGTCGGCAAAACTCCAACATCGAAAATAAAAATATGTTGGCGTCTGTGATTACATCCTCGCACGTCACCAGATGAAGGCGTTGGTGCGCTGGTAAATGTCGCACAGCCACTTCCTGTCGGTATCTGCGGCGTTTCAGGGACTACAGAGGTGATGCTACTGGACGGGATTGCAGTTTGCATAGAATCTCGCCCAGTTATATCTGCCCATGAATCTCTGATTGTAGTGGACTTGTGTAGCTGTGGGCGGCGAGCACTCGTCGCCTTTCATTGCCAGACACTGCACAAGCCTCAAGGAATCATGGGACATATAGGGGCTCATATATAAGCAGGGGTGTGGAAATGTAAAAAAAAACTACTTGTCCAAGGACTAAGGCCGGGGCAGGACTTCAGGACTTCCTGTCCTGTAGACAAAACAGGAAGTAAAAGGAAATCATTTTGTCATGCGGGAAGTTCCCTTTGTCACCAGAACAAGTCTCCTTTATTGGAAGTCCCAAATTTTAGTTTTTCCCTTCCAGTTTTCCAGTTCCAGAGACCGTGGTCACCAGTACAGATAGAGAAGGTGAGAGTTCAGTGCACCCCATACAGCGTTCAGACCCAATCATAAAATGGCGCCACCACAGCATAAATCCCAATGCAAGACCTCCCCAGTGCACCGCGTTCAGATGAGAAGATGAGACGCTTTGTCACCAACAGGAAGTGACGTTTCGAGGTCACTGGGGAGCTCTTCCTCAGCATGGTGTGGTGGTGATATCATCCATAGACGTTTAGGGCTCATCAGAGTGCGGACACGCAGGCCAGCAAGGCTGTGCAGGTTCGGGGTGTGTGATTGCGTGCGCCTTCATCCTCCCATCAACCGGCCCGCTGCACGCACAGCACTTGTCCCTGCCGGGTCTTTTTATGGGTGTGCACGCTCGTCTGCAGGAGCCATTAAAGGAGAACTATGAGGGGAGTGCTTTTCACTCACCTCATAGTTCTAGCCGACCTGTGACAATGAGACTGTCACAGGTCGGCTCAGTAGATCGGGAGGTGAGCGAACACATACCGGCGTTCGCTCACCTCTCGATCCTGTCACGGCTCTCTACCGTGACAGGGGAGGGGCTGGATTCCCCCCTCCGATCCGCCAGCGCTGACTGGCGGAACGGACGGGGGCGGGTACAGCTGGCTCTGCCTCTAGATAGGCAGAGCCAGCTGTCACTCACGCAGCTGGGCGGATCCAGACATAATTGTCGGGATCCGCTTCAGCTGCAGCGTCTCAGTACAGCTCGCGATATACTGAGTTTAGGCTGACGGGAGAACTATGGGGAAAAGCCCTGACCCATAGTTCTCCTTTAAAGGAAAAGTTAAGGCTGCTGAAGGAAGTAGTGACCTAGATGTGATGAAATAAACGTAAGGGGTGACATCCTTCTAGATCTAGATGGAGCTAGTTGTGTTTTCTTTACTTGGCATGAATGTGGCATCTTTTATCTTCTAAAGAACTCTGGGAAAATCAAAAGCTTACCCGTGCAATGGGGCCACCCTCGCACTGCAAGGCTAAAGTGCTGGCTTTGTCTAGGGGAGAACAATAAAGCTTGATTACGTACTTGATCCCTGGGCTGCTAGACCTGTCCCCGCAGCCTCTTCTTCCCTGGGCTCCAGCAGGACCACTGACATGGTCTTGTGCAGGTCCATCGACTTTACTTTTGGATGTGAAGATGCCGAGGTGCATTCCACAGCCAGAGGGGGGAGAGAGGTTACTGCCTCAGTACCCAGAATGATTTGAGTAATACAGCTTTAGTTTAGAACCCTCCTCCCCCACCCCCCGGACCAAATGGACACTTAAGTTTGTTTTCTTTTAATGATGGAACGGTTCAGGAATGGCTTACAGGTAAAGAGAACAATCATTGACCTGTTCTTTCTCCCCTCAGAGTCATGGCTGTACCACCCAACTACGCAGACCTGGGCAAGGCCGCCCGCGACCTGTTCAGCAAAGGCTATGGTAAGTCGTCTTCCTTGTGAAATGCACGTTGGGGCAGACGCAGGGAAAGAGAAGGTAATGGCAATAGTCGCTGGATCAGTGGTTCTCTGTAACCTTGGAACCCGCATTTGTCCTTGGTGGTCAAGTGGCACCGCACTGGAACGCACGGCGTTGCGGTACCACAAGTTCTGATGTGGGCAAACTAAGTGTGCGTTCTCTGGAGGTGCATTTGGGGTGCCATTCAAATGAATGGCAACGCACCTCTCACACCAGAACACGTAGTAAGAGTGATTGCATGTTACAGCCAATTGCCTGTAGGCAATAGGGCACGTTCACACTGTACTAGTGTGAATGGGCCCTCAAAAACACTGACGCACACACGCAAATGCACCCTACCTTACAAGAACTGGAGTGTATCCTCAGCCTGGGGTCCAGTGTGCATTGCTTGTACAGCTTCCTTGTGTGCCCTGTAGGGGTGGCGGGAGCCAGAATGTGATGTCACTCCGGTCCAGGCACCTCTACAGGCATGATGCGAGGGAGCTGTAAGCAATTCCAAAAGATGTCACCAGCACTCCAAAAGTAGATTCAATATATTTTAATGACAACGGTCATTCAAAATCACAAGTACTTTCGGGGCCACGTTGGGTCCCCGTCATCAGGCTCAGAATGGCCCCGAAAGTACTTGTGATTTTTAATGACCGTTGTCATTAAAATATATTGAATCTACTTTTGGAGTGCTGGTGACATCTTTTGGAATTACTACTTGACTACACGGTGCCTCCGTGGCCGCTACAAGCACCCTATTACAGACATCATCTCCTAGGAGATCCGGTAAGGAGTGCAGGAAGATGCACACAATTTTGGAGCTGTAAGCAATGCACGCATGGATGGATGGATGATAATACCCCCAGCCCTCTCACCTCAAGCTGACACTCTGCACCGGGCAGCATATTTTAGATGGCTGCGTGGCGTGAGAACTGACAGCGCCGCGTTGGGAGGCTGAGGATACAGTCCATGAACTCATCGCACTCAAAACCTCTGTTCCTTATAAAAGACGGGTGCTGCGGCAGTCGACGGATGGCAATCGTCTATAATTACAGGATAACGCAGACACCGGCACTCCAAGTAATGAATCAATAGCGTCTATTTATTGACGCATGAAACAGCACAATGCATCAAAAAGCAACGTTTTGGGGTCTCACAGGATCCTCCATCAGGCAAAATTATCCTGTGAGACCCCGAAACGTTGCTTTTTGATGCATTGTGCTATGTTTCATGCGTCAATAAATAGACGCTATTGATTCATTACTTGGAGCGCCGGTGTCTATGTTATCCGGGGAGGCTGAGGAGCCTCTAACCTAGAGTAGCGGAAGGCACGTGGCGACCCACTGAACACGGGGTTGCGACCCACCAGTTGAGAACCAAGGTACTAGATGATGTTTATGTCGTAGTGCATGCTCTATGATTTGGTATCGGAAAGACACCATGCGTCCATAATAATCCATACGCTGTGTGTAGTTTCTGACGTGATCCAGTCCAGGCGTAGCCACTTCCAGGATGTAAACATGAGCAGAGACAGGAATCGGCCTTGTCTGGCTTCTGTCACATTTATGTAGGAACGTTGCACTTCCAGATCTCCTAATGATGACATCGGGGACACAGATCTACATGTCCATAGGTCTGGAATAAATGGACGTCAGTGAACGCAATGCTCGCATATTGCCGTGTTGCTGCTGTTACAATGTTGATATCTTTATTATGCTTTGAGTAGATTGTCCAGTGAAATCCGTACAGACAAGGAATCGCCACTTCACCATCCGGATTCCCGGTGGCAATTAGTAGCAACTCAAAGTCAAAAGATTTTTTTAAGCTATTTCAAATGCAGATGAAATCGCTTAGAATGGATGCTGCTCCTTCAGGTTTAAGGGCCAGTTCACAGCAGATGCAGTCCGTTCAGATCGGCAGCTGCCTCCAAAATGCATCACAATGCTTTCCTATGGGCTTTCTGGTACTCTGTTCACACCAGTGCAGTCTGTTCCGATGCAGTCAGAAAAAAATACTGCTTGCCCTATTTTAGCTGCATCGGATCGCAACGGAATGCATCAAAAATGCAATTGAATGCAATGGAACCTGAAATCTCACTTTAAACAAACCCCCTCCCCCCAAAAAAAACAACACGTGTCAATCGTGGTAAAATTGTGGCAAAACGAACGCATTGCACTGCAGCTGCGCAGATGCACACAGTTCTGGTGTGAATGGGCCCTAAAGGTTTTACCTTGCTGCAGAATCAGCCGGTCCCCAGAGCTCTGGCCCTGGTATCCTGTTTTAGGGTGGCTCCTTTCCTTTTCAGGGTCCTATGGAGCCACCTTTGTGTGTGCTAGGAAGCTGTGTGTGTTTCTACAAACACTCAGGCACAGAATACATACATTGTGTACAGCAAGGAAATCTACTGGCTCCCCTTCCACCGCACCACCAACCAACCCGACTGCCCCCTTCTCCAAGCTAGTAGATGGACTGCTGTTCAGAGCCATGATGACTGTAAGTGCAAGGCAATCCACTCCCCTGCTCCTCTCTTCTTCTCCCTGCTTCTTCTCCCTGCTCCTTCCTTCCTTCTCCCTGCTCCTTCCTTCCTTCTCCCTGCTCCTTCCTTCCTTCTCCCTGCTCCTCTCTTCTTCTCCCTGCTCCTCTCTTCTTCTCCCTGCTCCTCTCTTCTTCTCCCTGCTCCTCTCTTCTTCTCCCTGCTCCTCTCTTCTTCTCCCTGCTTCTTCCTTCCCCTCTCTTCTTCTCCCTGCTCCTCCCTGCTTCTTCTCCCTTCTTCTCCCTGCTTCTTCTCCCTTCTTCTTCTCCCTGCTTCTTCCTTCCTTCTCCCTGCTCCTTCCTTTCTTCTCCCTGCTCCTCTCTTCTTCTCCCTGCTTCTCCTTCCTTCCTTCTCTCTGCTCCTCCCTGCTCCTCCCTTCTTCTCCCTGCTCCTCCCTCCTCCAAGCTAGTAGATGGACGGCTGCTGGAGACTGCTCTGCCCCGTGTGATCTTGTACTGGACAGGAAGTTCAGGGAAGGCGAGCTGAGAGAGTTGGAGCTGCTCTGAAATATGATTATGGCTGCTTGGGAAGAAATACTTTGCTGTGTGATGTGTATTTGATCCGGATTCATTAGTGGAAAAGGTTTGAGAGTTTAGTACGACTTTACCTACATACTAACATGAGCTGACGCCGCACACCTCTGATCTGCCATTGGAATGGATCTGAGCTCCGCAGGTGGAGTGACCAGCTCATTGGATTGCAGATCGGTGATGTTGTGTCAGAACCAGAATTGTGACGTCTTTCTGTTTTCAGGGATCGGTCTTGTGAAGTTGGAGCTGAAGACGAAGTCCTCCAGTGGGGTTGTAAGTGTCTCTGTGGATATTTATATACAGTTCTATGTTTTATCTGCTAATATGTTTTCTTTGTAATAAGAACTCTTCTCCTTCTTTCCATGCGGCCTGGAACACCTACAGATGGTAAGACAACACAAAGCCCCCATGTATAGTAAATCAGGGGAAGGCAAACTCCGCCCCTCCCGCTCTGGTGCAACTACAAATCCCACTAGGCATTGCAAGACTCTGAATCCTAGAGGCAGATGCATGATGGGATTGGTAGTGTCACCACGGCTGGAGTTTGCCTACCCTTGTTGTAGTGAGTCTTTCTTTTATTTGTGTCACCCCCAACGTTCCTCTGCTACCATCACCTGTTACCTACTTGTTATGTGTCCACTCTACCACCTCTCGTACTGTTTTTTCCCCCCCCCCCCATATCTGAAATCCTATAAATGTATGTGTGCGCAGTGACACCGGTGTCCCATATGGATCCGGAAGAGACATCCCAGGTGACCTGGCTGTGTACAGAGGATTTGTTGGTGTCTCAGTAATAAGCCTCTTGCATTGCTTCTCGCTCTCTCACCATGTCAGGGGTACAAGCTTGCATCAGGTATAGTTGTAAGTACAAACTAGGGATGCACCGGTACTAGTATCAGTGCCGATACCGAGTATTTGGGGGAGTACCCGTACTATCCCAAATGCTCCGATACCAGAACTTCCTCTGACCGGCAATGCAGAGGGAGCATGGAGCTGGCTTCCTTTCCAATCAGGAAGCCGGGTGGTGAGTTATGACCCGCCTCCCGGCTTCCTCATTGGCCAGGAAGCCGGCTTCACATGTTGCTAAGTAACTAACTTGGCTTTCTAACCAATCAGGAAGTCGGTTGCCATGTAATGACCCACTTCCCAGCTTTCTGATTGGCCAGGAGGCCAGGCTGTCTAGGATCAAGTGAAGCCAATCAGGAAGTCAGGAGGCGGGTCATGACTTTCTGCTCGGCTTCCTGATCGGTCAGGAAGCCAGCTTCACATGTTGCTAAGCAGCCTGGCTTCCTGACCAATCAGGAACACGGATGGCACCTCATGACTCTCCTCCTGGCTTCCTGATTGTCAGTCTTCTTTTGCTAGAACACGGGCTTCACAGGCAATGGGGAAGCCGGTTGACGGGTCATGATCCGCCGGCCAACTTCCTGATAATCGGGGCACTCGGTATCAGCGAGTACCGGAAAAAAAAATATCGGTACTCGATCCTGAAAACCAGTATCGGTGCATCCGTAGTACAAACCATACAATCGTCTTACAAGAGAACTCCAGGATTTTTTTAAAAATTATTATTATTAATAACCCTTGGAGTGGGCCTACCTGTGCATTGCAAGGGTTAAGTGCTCGTTTTTGTCTAAAATAACAAAATTGAACTCACCTGAAGCTCTGACCGGCCAGCTGTCCCAGCGCTCCCTCCAGCCTCCCCCTACCTGCAGCATTGGAATCTTCACTGTGTATAGACGTGATTTACGGGACCTTAGACCGCTGCAGAAGAGGGGGGGGGGGCCATTGGAAGGATTGGTCTAAAAAGAAGCCGGCTCAAAGCTTTGGGTCAGTACAACTTTTATTTTTTTTTAAACCTAGACACAAACGAGCATTTAACCCTTGCAGTACGGGAGTAGCCCCAATGCAAGGGTTAATAAAAAAAAGTTCCTGGAGTTCTTTTAATTGGTGATGGGTTGCAGGTTTATTTGAAACTGAGAAACCGGCTCTTTAATTTACTGGATGCACTAAAACCATATCACTGGAAATAAGCTCACAAGACCAACAGAAGGTGTCCTGCCTCCTTCATCCAATGCTGTTCCATAGAACACTGATGTATAGGGCTGCAACCAACTAATCGATAATAATCAATAATGGGAATAGTTGATTAGTTGGTTGGATCCCCTTGCTCTTTCCTCCATGCTGGGAGGAGGGCACAGTAAGCAGTGGGCGGGTGCAAATAGCCAGCCTGCTATTGGCTATTGCAATGTGAAATGGCCAATAGCAGGCTGGCTATTGCACCCGCCCACTACCTGCTGTATTTACATTCAGCTGCCGTCTGCGGAATCTTGCCACCGGCAGCTATCACTCCCGGGCTGAAGCTATTCCAGCGCCATGTGCTTACAATACAGTTATTAAAAAAATTTTTTTTATAAAAGGTGGGAGAAAAATAATTTTCCATTTTCATCCTGACAAATTCTGGTGTGGGAGGTGCGATGCAGTGCCATTCATGTCAATGGAACCCCAACCGCACCTCCCACCCACAGTGTGATCATCCGCACTGGAACGCACGGTACCGCAATACTGTGTTCTGCCTGATGAAGGGGATCCTGTGAGACCCTGAACCATTGCACTGAGTGTATTATGCTATGCTGCATGTACGTCAATAAATAGACGTATCTGATTTGCTATTGGAGTGCCGGTGTCCATATTTCTGCCTATCGGACTCCACCAAACGTACGTTGCGTCCCCCCCTTCGTCAGGGGTTGGGTCATGACAACGTGTCTCAGGAGTTATAACTTTCCTTGTTGCCATAGTAATTAAGCCTGTGACATTGCAATTTTCATGCACTATAATATATATATGGGTAAGCCGTGTTAGTCCAGTAGACAAGATGTCAAAAACGCAGTATTGCAGTGTGCAATGATACCTTTCTTATTGGACTAACAAAATATATAAAAGACAACATGCTT
>NW_017306819.1:331800-338737 GCF_000935625.1 Nanorana parkeri
CAGCTTATCACATTGGTTTTAATTTAGAAAGGTCTATACCTCCATAGAGACCCAATGCTAGAGGTCAACATTGAGGGAGCCTGTGAGTTGCACCCACCACACGCTGATTGCAGGTGCAACGTTCTGCAGGCTCTTAATGTCAAAATAAGTAGTAATTGCACATAGATCATAAAATCAATGTTGCTGCATTTACCACCTTTTTGCATTGAGTCCTGCAGAGCATTGCACCTGCAATCAGTGCGTCGTGGATGCAGTGCACAGGTACAGCAAATGGGACTTGTAGTATTGATGACGATCATCGAACAGAGCCAAGCACAGCTCAGCTAAATTTAAACCACAACACCTTTCTGCAGAGAGAAGCACCCTGCGATTCAGGTAATGTAGGGGGTGGTTTGAGGGTTGGGGAGTGTGACCATGTTTCATGACATACCCTCAATATAGGTGTAACATGAACCGTGGTCTAAAAAGGTGGACTAGGCCATTTCCATTGCTCTGATGTCTCCTGCATTGTCTTCCTTAGCTGAAAATATGAAATCAAGTCTGCAATATATCCGGTGACATTGTGGACGGTTTCCAAGTGTCTGCACACTAGGGCTGCAGCTAACGATTATTTTCAAAATCGATTAGTTAGCCGATTATTGAGTTCGATTAATCGGATAAAAAAAAAACACAATGGCTCCTGTGATGGACTACTAGTTTGTACTGAGATTGTAGTCCATCACGGGAGCAAGCAATGCAATATAATACATACAATTATACAGCGGCGCAATGCAGAATAACACCAGCTATAGAGGAATACAGCAAATCGCAGCCATAGTACATTATACTATAATGTACTATTGCTGGGATTTGTAGTCCTCTTTAGCTGGTGTTGTTCTGCATTGCGCTTAATGTATTGCTGGGATTTGTAGTCCTCTGTAGCTGATGGTACATATACAGCACAATGTACCATCAGCTATAGAGGACTACAAATTCCACTATCCCCAGCAATACATTAACCACTTGATGACCGGGGTGTTACACCCCCTTCCTGTCCAGGCAATTTTTCAGTGTTCAGCGCTGCGGTACTTCAACTGACGTTTATTCCGTCATGCAACGCTGAAAACACATTTTATACAATTTTTTGGGGACAGATGGAGCTTTCTTTTGGTGGTATTTAATCCCCACTGGGGGGTTTTTAATTTTTTTACTATATAACAAAAAAGTACTGAATATTTTTAAAAAAAGCAAAAAACGGTTTTCCCTTTATTTTAGGAAACATTTCTTTTTACCCAATTTTTTGGTAAAATATAAAAGGCCTTAAAATTGCACACGCCCGCAAAATCGCAAAAAACTATCCTAGCCAAAATTGGCCATAGGCGACGCTTTAAAAGAGTTTACCGCTCCTCAGTTTAGTGTTATCAGTGATTGATGGCCCTAGAATTATTGCTCTCACTGCAACGTTCACGGCGATATGTAACATGTGCGGCGTAATGGGCGCAATCGTCATTTTTGCATGTAGGCACACCAAACACATTTTTGCGCATCTATGTGGGGGTGGGGGACTTTAAAAAACTTTTGTGGTTTTTTTATTTGTGTGTGTGTAAATTTTATTTATTTTGTGAGCAATTTTTAAAAAAAACTTTTTCTTTGACACTTAACTTTATTGTTATCACATAGGGTGCTAAGTAGTCCCCTATGTAATAACCAATTACAGGGGCAGGTCCCCTTTATGGAGACATCAGGGGTCTCTAAGACCCCTAACGTCACCAAGGGACCCCCAGAGAAGCTGATGAAGCAGAGATCTGCTTCATCAGCTTCTCTCCGGTTTTTGTACCGGAGAGTGACAGGGGAATGCGGAAGTGATGTAGCATACATCACTTCCTGCATTCAGAGACCGGGAGGAGATCTGTACTGAACTCCCTCCGTTCTCAGTGCACAGAGCCGTCACAACGCCCGGGATAGATGGACGCCCGGGATCACGGCGAGAAGAATTGCGTCATGCAAGCGATCGGGCGTCTTTACAGACGCCGGACCGCTTGTATGTAAACGGCCATCGCTGGCCGTTTAAATTACTGGCGGTTTCCCACTCGCGCGCGCCCCCTGGCGCTCACAAGCGGGCACGGGCACGAAGGACGTCTAAAGACGCCCACCTGCATCCAGGAGACTGTCTTTCAGTGTTTGGCTGACAGGAAGTGTTTAATACAGCTTCCTCCACCCCACCCCCCCAATGCCTGCTCTTCCTTAATTGTGCCGATCGTGGATGGGCGGGCAGCCGCGGGTCTGTGAGGTGGGGAGGAGAAGCGGCGTGTCCGTATTGCGGGGAGGAATCGTGTTGTGCGGGGAGGAGACGTGTCGCGGCGAGGAGAAGCGTGCGGAGAGAAGAATCGTGCGGGGGAGGAGAGGATTAGTGTGGCCGCACGCAGGCCACACTAATCGAAATTCAACTAATCGATGATAGAAAGTGTTGACAACATTTTCCATCATCGATTATAATCGACTTAGTCGATGAATTGTTGCAGCTCTACTGCACACTGTAGTATAAGTAAAACTTCAGACATGGCTGCAGGTCAGTCCCGAGTAACTTTCTCTCCATCCTTCTGTGTTTCTAGGAGTTCATCAGCAGCGGCACTTCAAACACTGAAACAGGAAAGGCGACTGGCAACTTGGAGACTAAGTACAAACTGTCCGATGCGGGACTCACCTTTACCCAGAAGTGGAACACAGACAACACCTTGGGGACTGAAGTGTCCCTGGAAAACGAGGTGAGCTACAATCATGTCTGTCTCATGAGGGGACAAGCATGACAGGGTACCAGGGGTTAATGTCTTCCTTGTCTTTTATGTCTACAGTTGGCGAAGGGTCTGAAGCTGACACTGGATGGTACATTCGTACCCAATACTGGGTGAGTGGCACCCCTTCTGATACTTCTCCGTTACGTCATCTCACTTGTGTGTCCAAATGTTTGCAAAAAAAGACTGTCGTTATCCATTGGTTCCCTCTTCCATTCTTCCAGAGCAATGCTGGTGAATGATTGGTTGCTGTGGGCAACAAGAGAAGGTCTTTTGTGAAAACAATGCACATTCAGTCATGGCCAAAAATATTGGCACCCCTGAATTTCTGTCAGATAATGCGCCACTTCGTGCAGAAAATTGTTGTAACAAAGTGACACAAAGTGGAGAAAAAAAAAGCCAAATCTGACACATTCCACGCAAAACTGAAAAAATGGAGTGGACAAAATTATTGGCACCGTCTTCAAATTGCAAGAAATAATTGCATTCCAAGTTTTTGTGGAGAAGCACGGACAATCTCGCGGTTACAAGTCCATCTCCAGAGATCTTCATGTTCCTGTGTCCTCTGTGTATAACATTGCCAAGACGTTTCCAGCCCATGGCACTGGCGCTGATCTCCCCGGACATGGACGAAAAAGAACAATTGATCAAACATTGCAACGAAGGATTGTTGGAATGGCGGATAAAGACCCGACATCAACTTCCACACAAATCTAGCTGACCTTCAGGCACAGGGTACAACTGTGTCAGCTCGCAATATACGTCGCCATCTGAATGATAGGAGACCCAGGAGGACCCCACTGCTGACACAGAAACATCAAAAAGCCAGATTGGAGTTTGCCAAAACGTACCCGAGGAAGCCAAAAACCTTTTGGGAGAATGTGCTGTGGACAGACGAAACAAAATAACAGCTTTTTGGTGCAGTCGCCCATTCTACTGTTTTCAGAAAAATAAAAAAATCCAGTCCCTCCAGTCACACATGGTGGTGGGGTCACTGATGTTTTGGGGATACTTTGCTGCTTCAGGCACTGGATGTCTTGACTGTGTGCATGGCATTGTGAAATCTGAAGACTACCAAAGAATTGTGGGGTGCAAGGTAGGGCCCAGTGTCAGAAAGTTGGGTCTCCATCAGATGTCATGGGTCTTACAGCAGGACAATGACCCAAAGCATGCGTCAAAAAGCACCCAGAAACGGTTTCAGACAAAGCGCTGGAGAGTACTGGACTGGCCCGCAATGAGTCCAGATCTGAATCCCATAGAGCACCTGTGGAGAGATCTCAGAACAGCAGTTGGGAGAAGGAACCTTCCAATCTGAGAGACCCGGAACAGTTGGTGAAAGAAGAGCGGTCCAAAATTCCTGTATAGAGGTGTAAGAACTCATTGAGGTTACAGGAAGCCATTGATTTCAGTTATCTTTTCCAAGGGCTGTGCTGCCAAATATTCATTGAGGGTGCCAATAATTTTTCCAGTCTATTTTTGGAGTTTTGCGCGGAATGTGTCAGATTTGGCTTTTTTTTTTTACTCCACTTTTTTGTGTCACCAATACAAACGCAAGAAATAAACATGAGAATGCCGAAACATTTGTCATTGCAACAATTTTCTGTGCAAAGTGTCGCATTATCTGACAGAAATGCAGGGGGGCCAATATTTTTGGCCATGACTGTATTAATAAAAGAAAGTGCGCATTTATTCGTTTTTCTGCACTTGAGCCTTTAAAGCATTACAGCCGCGATCGATGGATTGGGGGCGCAATGCTCTGGCTCCTGCAGACTCTTTCAGCCCCTGTAAATACAGAGGAAAGGACTTTCAGCTAAAGGATGGGAGGACTTGTCAATGGGGTGCAGTTTGCAGGAGCTTTTCCTGGAAGATATAAAAGGGAGGTTTCTCTTTAAGTGACGAGACCAGATTGATGGGGACGTTCACTTACATGTAAAAGGCAGATGGCGGTCTGAATCATTACACATGTGCAGGGCTTGAAAAAAATGTTAGGGTGTCTCCCCAGTCAGTCAAAAATTTCACCAGTCAGCATGACCGGACTAAAGCCTTGCAATTTATGTTCACATTTTTTGGGGAGGCTGGCAGGCCGGCCGGGAAGCTGCTCGTCGGGCTCCTCCGTCCTCTCGTCGCAGACGAGTGGATTTTTCAAGCCCTGCTCATGTGTGTCACGGGGTCATACAGAATTGCAGAGCGCACAGGACGGCTGTCTGTATTGTGAGCAAGTAAAGGCGATGTGCAATATATTTACCATTTATGTGTGTTCCAGCAAGAAGAGTGCCAAGCTGAAGACCTCCTACAAGAGAGACTATGCCAATCTGGGAGCCGACGTTGACCTGGACCTGGCTGGTCCTACCGTCACTGCTTGGGGAGTCCTGGGCTACCAAGGCTGGATGGCTGGCTACCAGGTGTCCTTCGACACTGCCAAATCCAGATTGGCGCAGAATAACTTTGCCCTGGGCTACATGGCAGAAGACTTCCAGCTACATACAAACGTGTGAGTATTCTATCATCCTACATGTGATCCCGAGTATCTCTATACACTGACAATGAACGCTGAGCTCTGTATAATGATCCCGAGTATCTCTATACACTGATAATGACCCCGAGTATCTCTATACACTGATAATGACCCCGAGTATCTCTATACACTGATAATGATCCCGAGTATCTCTATACACTGATAATGACCCCGAGTATCTCTATACACTGATAATGATCCCGAGTATCTCTATATACTGATAATGAACGCTGAGCTCTGTATAATGACCCCGTGTATCTCTATACACTGATAATGAACGCTGAGCTCTGTATAATGATCCCGAGTATCTCTATACACTGATAATGATCCCGAGTATCTCTATACACTGATAATGAACAATGAGCTCTGTATAATGACCCCGCGTATCTCTATATACTGACAATGAACGCTGAGCTCTGTATAATGATCCCGAGTATCTCTATACACTGATAATGAACGCTGAGCTCTGTATAATGGACCCTGTGCTATGCATGTTGATGACATATCTGTCTGAACACCGATCATGAACCTTTGTAGTTGTAATGTCTGTGCTGAATGATGGTCTTCTGGTTCTTCATTATCCAGGAATGACGGCACTGAGTTTGGAGGATCGATCTATCAGAAGGTCAATCAGGATGTGGAGACCTCTGTGAGTTTGGCTTGGAGTGCAGGAAGCAATAACACACACTTTGGCATTGGAGCCAAGTACCAGCTGGATTCAAACACCGCAATCTCTGTAAGTTTCATGGTTCCCTTGTATGGGTGCTGACATTTCCCATAATCCTTCACTCTTGCAGTTTAAAGGAGAACTATGGGTCAGTGCTTTTCCCCATAGTTCTCTTAAAGGTCACAGGAGGACCTAAACTAACCTCCTCCCCTGACCCAAAGCTCAGTATATAGGGAGCTACATCTCGCAGTATACTGAGACTGCCGCAGCCAGGACGGATCCCGACAATGCTGTAGAGATCCACCCAGCTGCGTGAGTGACAGCTGGCTCTGCCTATCTAGAGGCAGAGCAAGCTGTACCCGCCCCCTCCTCCTCCATCCGTTCCACCAGTCAGCGCTGGAGGATCGGGGAGGGGGGGAATCCCTGCAGTGAGCCGTGAGTGACAGTCACCTCTCTCTGCAGGGAGATGATCGAGAAGTGAGCGAGTGACTATGTGTTCACTCACTTTCCGATCTATTGAGCCGAAGTGTCACAGTTTAATTGTCACAGGTCGGCTCGAACTATGAGGATGAGTGATTTTCACTCCCCTCATAGTTCTCCTTTTTAATGATTGAACAGACCTTGGCTGGAGTCAGGTTTGCAGTGTCCTAAGTCCTGGACTCCCTTGTTACTCGCTGGATAACTATTTGAGTCTCCGCAAATAAATTTGTGTAGAAAATGGGAAGGTGCAAATGTGGAACTCCGGTGCTTCTGCTGGGGTTTTGTTCATCATTCACTGCAAGTCTTCCAAAATAATTTGGGTTGTGGTGTGCTTAATACCAGGTGTTTAGACCCCCTCCCTGTCCTGGCCATTTTTCAGTATTCAGCGCTGCGGTCCTTGGACTGACATTTATTCCGTCATACAACGCTGTACTGAAATACATTTTATACAATTTTTTGGGGGACAGATAGAGCTTTCTTTTGGCGGTTTTTAATCACCACTGG
>NW_017306819.1:339568-341132 GCF_000935625.1 Nanorana parkeri
AAATTTACTGAAAATTTTGGGGAAAAAAAGTTTTTTTAAACATTATGTTATAAAACAACTAATATTACCCACTTTTTTTGGTAAAATATAAAAGACGGGGTCACGTCGGGTAAATAGACACCAAACACCAAAGCTTTCACCGCTCATCAGTTTAGTGTTATCAGTGATTGATGGGCCTAGAATGATTGCTCTCACTGTGACGTTCGCGGCAATATGTAACATGTGCGGCGTAAGGGGCGCAATTGTCGTTTTCGCAGGTATGCGCACCTGACGCATGTTTACATGCCTGTATGTAGGGGTGGGGACTTTAAAAAAAAATTGTTTTTTTTAACTCTTTTGTATGTTTAACTTGAAAACATTTTTGGGGGAAACTTTAATTTTTTTTTTCTCCACTTATCACAGAGGGGGCTAAGAAACCCCCCTATGTGATAGCAAAAGAAGTGACAGGTCCTCTTTATGGAGACATCAGGGGTCTCCAATACCCCTACCCTTAATGTCACCTAGGGCCCACCTTAAGAAGCTGATGAAGCAGAGATCTGCGTCATCAGCTTTTTTCCTGCATCTGAAGCTGGAGAGTGACACAAGAATGCGAAGTGATGTCATATACACCACCTCCGCATTCTGACAGCGGAGAGGGGACCGGAGGGAGGTTGTGAACCGACCTCTCTCTAATCCCCTGTCAGAGAGCCACTATGCTTGTCCCAGGCTCGTGACAGCGGGAGGGGGGGAGCCACGGAGGGGGGTGCACATACCGGGACCCCATACAAGCGATCCGCCGGCTCTATAGCCAGCGGATCGCTTGTATGTTTACAGGCATCGCTGCCGGTTTTTAAACTATGTGTGTCTCCCGCTCGCGCGCGGCGCGCACGAGTGGGCGGGACTAACAGGACGTGTATACACGGCCAGTTACATCCAAGAAGCTCCCGGCCGGCCGTGTATACACAACGGTAGTTAAACCCTCCTGTGTCACCTTTCCACTGCAAAGAAACTATTCAATCGCAGATCTCACTTGAATAGCTTCTTCTGCAGCTTCTCTAGCCAGGGAATCGGAGCTGAGGAACCGGAAGTGGTGCAATCAGTGTCGCTTACGACTCCATTCAGCTGGGAGGAGATCAATAAATGCTTATATCCATGATGCCAGTCCCGGGACTACAGGAGGGGCAGCAGAGCCCAGGAAGCAAGGTGAGGGTATTGGGCTGGGGGGGAAGGGGGCACACTTCATCAGCCCCTGGAAGCGATCTGGCGGCAGCTCAGCCACCTGAATCACTTCCAGTGTAAAGCCGACAGTCACTGGGAGTCTGTTTAGAGATCCCACTGCTAGGGACAGGACCCCGTTCCTCTCTTACTGTGCATAAAAGTGAGGTGTGTTTCTGTAGTTCTAAAGCTGGCCATACACCTATAGATTATCTGCATATTTTCTATGGTCAGGTGGAAAAAGTGCAACAGATTCATCTAGGGCTGCAACAACTAATCAACATAATCGATTATAATCGATTATTGAAAAAGTTGTCAACTTTTTCAATAATCGATTAATCGGCTTCCAATCAGTTGGCCCTGTTCACGG
>NW_017306819.1:341293-354032 GCF_000935625.1 Nanorana parkeri
AAAAATTGTCAGACCGATACCGAAAATGTTTTTTATTTAAAAAAATGTAAAATTATTTAAATGTTTTATATTTTTTTTATAAACGTTTTAATTTTTTTATATTTACTTTTATTAATTTTTTTTATTAAATATTTTTATTTTTCTACTTTACTCTTAGGGGCTTCTGGGAAATATTGGGGATCTAAACAGACCCGATATTTCCCTTTTTAAAATAGAAAAAGAGATTGAGGACACAAAGTCCTCCGAGACACAGAGTCCTCAATCTCTTATTCTGTATCCCCCGTTATCAATGAACAGGAGTCCCCAATACTGAGTGTTCCTGATCACTGATAACATGAGGACATTGTGTGTTTACTATAACCACAACAGTAGGCTGAGCGAGCGGTGCAGGGAGGGGAGCTCAGCCTCCTGTGACAGCGCGGCCTGTCTCCGCCCCCACACCGCTCTGCCGGACTGTGATAGGAGACTGAGCGGTGTGGGAGGAGACGCCGGCCGCTCACAGCGCTCTCCTCCCACAGCGCTCGGCCAGCTATCACAGTTTCTCTGCTCCCCGCTGGTACACAGAGCACCACCCAGCGGGAAGGAAGGAAACATGGGATGCATCGATGTATCGGCAGGAAAATGGCACTTTCGGCATTATGCTATGATATGTTTCGGCGGCGGCTATATATCTGTACATCCCTACTTTCAGTGGTATATTTACCAGACAGAAAGAGACCAAATACGAGAAGTTCATTGTTGGGGTTTACATTCACTTTAATCATCTAATCAGTAAATGGATATGAAGTTTTGGATGGACTTTACCTGTGAACCAGCTGACTGTTTTCCCTCTACATTCTCTGCATGCCTTGGGCCTTCCATATGGGTTCAGAACATCCAAAGCTGCTTAATAAAAAAACAATGTGTGTAACTTGTTCCCATAATTGGTGATGACAGAATTGTGCTCTTCTTCTTCTAGGCCAAAGTTAACAACGCCAGTCTGATTGGATTGGGCTACACGCAGACTCTGCGGCCTGGTATGTGCGGCCTCCTAATCTTCTGCTTTGAATGGTTTTACATTATAATGATATAAGATGAGGACACGGAGACACATTCATGGTGTATATACATTTATGGAGATCATTTTAGTTGTGCTGATACTAGTGGAGATTTGTTCATCAAACTTTGTACTTCACTAATATATCAACTTTAGTATAAGAGCTTAAAGAGACGACCTAAAACATTGCAGGTAAAAGCACCGACAAGTCCAGTATTTTAAATGATGACTCGTGGCATTTTACCTTTTACATAGTTTTGTTTTTATTAATTTGTAATGTGCCTTTGAATCTTCCTGCAGTAGTCGCATATACTAGCAAGTTCAATTTCCTAGCACAGCCCCGTTGTCCTTGCACGTCATATCCCTCTCCTTGGAGTGTCTGGTTACTCTGTGCTGGTCCAGCTCCTCCACCCCTCACCTCCATACATAACCTTTTATGTAGCAGCTGGGGGAAGGGAAATACTATACAGTTAGGGGTAGGTAAATTCTGGCCCTCTGGCTGCGGTTCAACTACAGATTCCATAAGGCATTGCAAGGCTGACAGCCACAGGCATGACTCCCAGAGGCAGATGCAGATGCAGGACTGTGTTTGTTTGCTTTCCCCCTTCTATAGAGTGTCTATTGAGTCTGATGGGGCTATTGACATCACATCTAACAGGGCAGCACCCAGCTAAGGGTGTTGGGGTTTTTGGATGTTTATACAAAGGGGTATATATAGTGTTGTGTGTCCCCTGCACTCAATACAGCCCTATGACCTCGCAGAGCAGTGGTGCTCGCAGTGATAACACGGATGGCGCTGCGTGGAACTCCAAAGTAAGAATCAGTTAATTACCAGCACACACAAAGACGACTCATCATCACCATGACGCCCTAAAGAACAGACCCTGCATGGCCCCAAAACATTGGCGGCTTCTTCTATCTTCCTCCTTTCTCCCTTCTGTCTTTCTTCTTCCTCCCTCCCTCCCTTCCTCCTTTTCTTCTTCCTCCCTCCCTTCCTCCTTTTCTTCTTCCTCCCTCCCTCCCTTCCTCCTTTTTCTTCTTCCTCCCTCCCTCCCTTCCTCCTTTTTCTTCTTCCTCCCTCCCTCCCTTCCTCCTTTTTCTTTTTCCTCCCTTCCTCCCTTCCTCCTTTTTCTTCTTCCTCCCTCCCTCCCTTCCTCCTTTTTCTTCTTCCTCCCTCCCTCCCTTCCTCCTTTTCTTCTACCTCCCTTTTCTTCTTCTTCCTCCATTATTTTGATTATTATTCAGGATTTCTATTTCTTATAACAAGCTGTGACAATGATATAATGGAGTGTGTGCTGGTGATGACCCGATTCTTATTGTACAGGTGTACAACATGCATATGATATGTTATATACACATATAATTCTGCAGGAAGATTGATGTTCATATGACTGTTCTGGCAGTAGGATCTCTTTAGGCCCTTAGGCTCCTGACTACTGTGGCATTCCTCAGACCCGGGCCTCTCACTATGCAAATGATGGCCTCCAGCTGTGAAGTCATCTCTGCTACAAGAACCAGAATCTCATTGATGTCTGAGATCATCACTTTATCTTCACTTCTTTATACCTTAGTCCCATCTGAGCAAATATTGGAATCGAATGAAGCAATACACGTCACGATGGTCCAGGATGTTGGTGGTTACTCTTCTTTTATTGCTGTGCTGGTTTGCACTGGGAACAAACCACTAGAACATTTGAACTGAGTGCTGCCCATGCTAGTCATGATGTTGTATTGGTAGGGGTGAACATGACATATGTTACTACCAGTGATATTCCCTTACGTGGCTCCATGATCTGTTCTTCACTGCTCCCCCCCCCAATCACTTACACTTTATTGCAAACACTTTAAATACACCATCCCGGGCCCTGCAGCACACAATGCTGGAAGAAATCTAGATGTGTGAGGGACGGACGGACGGCTGTCTGTCTGGAAGATTTCCATGTTAATCAGAAATGACGGTCTTGTCTGTTTACAGGTGTGAAGGTGACCGTCTCTGCTCTGGTCAACGGGAAGAGTTTTACTTCTGGAGGTCACAAGGTGGGCTTGGGCTTTGAGCTGGAAGCATAATGAGGTATTTGGTGTCGTGCGAAGATCCTGGAGTCCCCCCAGCCCTTCCTCCCCACCAGAGACGACCACCAACCAGATGTGATTTCACTCGCACCGAGCATGAGATGTACGAGCAGTGTCAACGCCCCCTCTCTCTCTCTCTCCAGAAGCTGCGTGTGGAGGTTGTGGAGTAGTGTTACCCTTCACACAGCTTCAGAAGAGGGTAACACTGCTTCAAGGTTGTCACCTAGAGATCCTTCTCTGACACTGAGATGTAGAAATTGCCATAAATCGCCTGACTTGCCCCTAGGGCTTTAGACAGGTTCTCTTCAGTAGCTCTACAGAGATCACACTTGGCCCCCATCCCTCTGATCTGTATTCCAGCAGTATCAGGTTGGTATTTGCAATATGCACTACAGTCTACCCTAAGAAGCCATTTCCATAGTTCCCAGGAAATCCCGCACAGGTGTTGAGCGAATTGTCTGATTTGCGTTAGGCGGGCCTTGGTTTTGCAGTTTGGTTTTACATGAAAGTTGGAACGCTTTGTCCAGGGCAAGGCCAAGAAATTCCGGCCAGGGTCCTGTCTATAGCATTGATGGTGCCGCTCACCCCGACTACAGTTCCAGTAATGTACACCCCCATTGTTGAGAGTGTTCTCATGAAATAATTAAATATTTGAGATGTAATAAAGATGGCCACCTGCACATTGCAAATTGGAGTCTGTTTGCTGTTGGTGTTTTCCATTGGTATGGTTATGGCGCCGACATTTGTACACCGCGCTCCCTCTGGGAGCGTACAATCTAAGGTCCCTATCTCACATGCACACAGGGCTAACATAGATGGGGGCCAAGTAACCTTCCAGGATGTCTTTGGAGTGTGGGAGGAAACCGGAGTACCCGGAGGAAACCCACACAAGCACAGGGAGAACATGCAAACTCCATGCAGATAGTGACCTGGCCAGGGATGGAACCAGAGACCCCCAGTGCTGCAAGGCAGAAGTGCTAACCACTAAGCCGCTGTGCTGCCCATTGAGGTTGAATGATGTATTTAACTGCCTGCCGGCCGTTGTAAAGATACAGCCGGCCGGGAGCTTCCTAGATCTGAGCGAGCGTATTTAAACGTCCCACCAGACACGCCCACTCAGCGTGCAGGAACCTGCCCAAATTTAAAATCAGGCAGCGATGCCCGTTTACATACAAGCGATAGCCGGCGGATCGCTTTTATAAGGTGCCGTTGTGAAGCAGATCTCTGCTTCATCAGCTTCTTAGGGGGTCCCTAGGTGACGGGGGTCTTGGAGACCCCTTATGTCTCCATAAAGAGGACCTGTCACATCTCTTTGCTATCACATAGAGCAGGGGTAGCCAAACTTCGGCCCTCCAGCTGTGGTGGGACTACAAATCCCATGAGGTATTGCAAGATCCTTACAGCCACAGACATGACTCCCGGAGAGAGATGCATCATGGGATTTGTAGTTACACCACAGCTGGAGGGCCGGAGTTTGGCTACCCCTGACATAGAGGATTTCTTGGCCCCCTATGTGATAGCAACACAGTTAAGTGGGGGGAGGGGGGGGGGGAAAAAAGTTGGGCAAAAAAATGTTTAAGTCACATAAAAAAAGAATAAAGAAACCCCCAAAAAAACATTTAAAGTTCCCATCATACATACACGCGTGCGCCCTTTACGCCGCACATGTTGCATATCGCCCCGAACGTCGGAATGAGAGCAATAATTGTAGGGTCATCAATCACTGATAACACTAAATTGATGAGCGGTAAAAGCTTTTAAAACCTCTCCTATGGTCAATTTTTCGGTATGGTAGTTTTTGTGCGGGTGCACGCAATTCTAAAGCTTGACATGTTGGGTGTCTATTTACCCGACACGACCCGATCTTTTATATTTTACCAAAAAATTAAGTAATTGTTTTCTAACATAATGTAAAAAAAAAACCCTTTTTTTTCCCCCAACATTTTCTGTAATTTTTCCTTAATATAGTAAAAAATAAACACCCCCCCCCATTGGTGATTAAAAACCACCAAAAGTAAGCTCCATCTGTCCCCAAAATATGGTATAAAATGTATTTCAGTGCAGCGTTGTATGACGGAATAAATGTCAGTCAAAGGAACCCCAGCGCTGAATACTGAAAAGTGGCCGGGACAGGAAGGGGGTCAGCAAGGGGTTAGACAGATTTGGGAATTGGCCGGATTATGGCACAGTGCAGAATGTTTGGGTTTCGCCACACAGCTAACTTTTACTGAAGATAATTGGAGTTTCCTTTCCTTGTCAGGCGAGTACATTTCTATATCTATAATAGAGAATCTCTGCACTGGACATCTATAGGTCTGTGAGATGCGTCTCATAAGACTGTCATCTGTGTGTGGGATGTCTTCTTTCTTTCTCCTCCATTGAGGACTTATTGCTGCCATCATCCATCGGGTGGAGTGTCACGTGCACTCTCCTTCCTGCCATAGAGTGTTGAGGAAGCATCTCCCTGCCGCTGCTCCTGCGTGCACAGAGTCGCATGGAACTTCAGTCCATTCCTTCTACCCACCTACAGTGACTTTGGTTACCTTCAGCCAGCTGTCCAGGTGTCCTGAGTACTTGAGACCTTTCCTTGTGCCCTGAGCCTACACATTGCCTTACTGCCACATGCTCACAACACGTCCTGATTCTAGACACTGGGGGAAACGTTCTACTATAGCAGGTGTCCCCGTCTCACTTTCTCCTAACTACTCGGCTGCTTGCAGCATGCCTACTGTTGGTGATGTCTGTGAAGGTTCTCATTCATCTAGGTCCAGGGCACCCACCTTTTTTCGTTCGGAGATCTACTTTTCAAATGACAAGGTCAATGAGATCTACCAATGAAAAAACACCTGCATTCGGGGGGGAGGGGACACAAAGAGTCCTCAATCTCTTTTTTTCTTCAGCCTCTGTTCTAAATGAATGGAAAGCACAGAGGATTCCCAGTCATACAGAAAATATTTACTATCAAACAGTTTCTGAATGGGGAGGAGCCTCTGTACAGAGTGCTACTCCCCATTGAGACCGAGCGGCTGTTGTTATAGCGGCTCCGCCCCCACCGCCGACTGCGGCGCTTCGTTCACTTCTCGTATCCCTGCTGCATACAGATGGGGGAGGGCAGCGGGGATCCAGAGAAACCCCACGGCAGGAGGACAGGACATTGCGATCGACCTATTGGGCACCCCTGATCTAGGTCATGGTATATCTGTTAGATGTACGGGGTAACCTTTTTATCCCATAGGTCTCCTTAGGGCCACGGGAGGACCTATACTAACCTCCTCCCGTGAACCAAAACTCAGTATATAGCGAGCTGTAGCATACCATATACTGAGAGCACCGCAGTCTGGACGGATCTCGCCAGTACTGTCGAGATCCACCCAGTCGAAAGATAGGCAGAGCCAGCTGTGCCCGTCCCCTCCGCTGTCCGTTCCTCCAGTCAGCGTTGGAGAGGAGGAATCCCTGCGGGTGCGATCAAAATGCTGCAAGCACTATTTTGATCAGACCGCACTGCAGGCACAATGTGCCTTGCGATCCCGTGCGGGCGATCGCATTGCGGCCGGAGGGCGTGGCTACGGTGCCATTCACTTCAATGGCCCGTCACGCCCCCTCCAGCCCGGCAAAAAAAGTGAGCCGGCCGCAATGTGAGGCAGTACGTTCCGGCTAGAATCGGACCGGAAAGCACTGCTTATGGTGTGAACTAAGCCTCAAGGTGTGGCACTCAAAGCCTGCCAAGTCTCCAGACAAACCTTCCTGTGCATGAAGATGTGGTGGTGCGGTTATTGTGTTTGCCGAACTTTGCAGATACTTGAACAGCTTGCAGCTCAGATGCCGGGAAGCCGAAGGTGGTATCCTCTGGCTTCATACAGGAGTTTCACTACCTGCACCCTCCTTGGTTTCTTACCTCCAACTTCCCCTTGTCACTACACTGATTAGCAGAGCTTCATCGAGCCCAGTGGCGTCACAAGGGGGGTGCGGCCCACACCCAAGTGCCACCATTGGAGGGGTGACACCAAAATGACTAAGTCATTTTGGTGTCACCCCCTATGAAGTCGGGCACTCAGTCACGGGCCGAGAGCCCGACAGTGTCAGGAGAGAGGAGGGGACCCAAGTTCCTGCAGCAGAATGGTTTCAAGTTTTTTTTTATAATCCACTTTTGAGTTCTCTGCCCCATCTTGGATCTCAAAGCTCCGAATGTCTTCATATGGGCCCAGAAATTCCTCATGGAATCCACCAGATCTGTAATTACCTCACTTCACCAGGGAAACTTTCTACATTCTTTGACATCAAGGATGCTTACCTACACGTTCCCATCTTTCCAGTAAATCGGCAATCTCTATGCTTTGCTGTGGCCCCTGCACTAGCAGTTCATGGCCCTGCCCTTTGGTTTTGTCTGTCCTTTTGGGTATATCCCAAGGTGGAGGCCTCAGGATTACCCGTCTACTTCTCCTGCAACTCAGTGGGATCTGATTCTGGTTTTCTCTGCCAGTCAAACTGCCTGAACACATTAGAGCCATTCTCTCTCTCTCTGCCAACCACAAAATGGTGTTGTAGCCTTCACCTCTGCAAGCCAAGTGTCTGAACGGGCGACCTTATCCTGCAAGCAAACCCTTTTTTTTTGGTTTAGCATAGATAGGAACAAGGTCATGTTGAGGCCCAGGAATTCCTTCATTGTCTAAGGTAGTTTCTGCCTTTTGCCTCAACCAGGACATTGTTCTGTCCAGTTCACCCAACAAAAATGCCACCAGAAATGTCTTCTTTCCATTGCCTTGATGTGGTTTGGGCTGAGGGAATGCGACTCTGAGCCATTGCTGCTTTCAGGTAGACCGATTCCCTTTTTTTGTGATCCTGCATTGATCCCATAAGGGAGCTTCTTCTTTCCATCTCTAGTGGGCTCAGGCAGACCATCATTCAGGCCTTTGGCCTCACCGATCAAGTTGTACACTTTCCTGCCGGGACCAACTCCTAGTGAATGCTTCTTGGACTTTTAGGCTGGGTTCACACCTGGGCTTTCCTAATGGGCGCGTTTTATGCTCGTTTTTTTAGTCCAATGAAACGCACGTTCGACGCTCGTTTTTTAACCTCCCTGGCGGTATTTTTTTTTTCTTCTCTATCTTTTTTTCTTTAAACTTTCAAACTTCCCGCCAGTTCCGTCCCCGTGACGTGGACGCTCGCAAGGGACAGAAGACGGCAGCGGCCGGAGGACACAGCGGGGATCGCGGACAAGGTAAGACCTGCACGCTGTATTCCCAAGTGTGGCTCGGGGTTACTGCTTTATTAACCCCCGAGCCACACTTGGAAATAACAATGGAAACGCCTTGAAATACGCCCCCCAAAAAAGTTCCTGTACTATTTTGGGCCTAGGGTGTTTTTCAGCGCTGAAATGCGCCCAGGTGGGAACCATGCCCATAGGAGTTAATAGGATTTCAGTGCTTGAGCGTTTTGATCAGCACTGAAAAACTCCCAGGTGTGAACCCGGCCTGAAGCATCAAGTAACTGTTTCCCCAAATTTGTAAGTCTGCCGCCTGCTCCTTTTCTCTGTTCTACCGGCTGAACGTTGTGGCCTCATCTGATGCCAGCTTGGGGACACAAGGTTCTTCAGGTGGATCATTGAGCTGCAGGTGGTCCCCATTGTTTTCTTGTGCCTGTTAGTGTTGGTCTGCTGTGTTGCCCGCCCCTCATTTGGGTGTCTTAAAGGTGACTCAAAGGGCTGGAAAGAAAATAGAACGTCTGAACACCAAGTCTTTTTCTTGGAGTCCATTGAGGGACACGGATCCCACCCTTCTGTTTATGACCAAGCTCTTGGGAAGGGTTATCCCGGGCTGGCCTACGCCAGTGTGGAAGTACAGCCTCTGGAAGAACCATGTCTCCCTCCATGGATACAGTGGAGTAGGTTAGTGTAGCCCCAAGGCGTGTTATTCCAAGATCATCAGGGCAGGGGTAGACAAACTCCGGTCCTCCTGCAACTACAAATCCCATGAGGCATTGCAAGACTCTGACAGCCACAGACCTGACTCCCAGAGGCAGATGCATCATGGGATTTGTTGTTTTACCATAGCTGGAGTTTGCCTGCCCCTGATATCGGGGGAAACAAACGCAGACACTAATAAGCTGCCACTGTATTCATGTTTTGGGGGTACCAGTAGACATAAGACGGTGGTCTGTGAATCTGTATGACATGACAGGTTTTCTTTATTAACATAAAAGGGCTGGTCAGTGAATTAGGCACAGATTTCGGTACTGACGTTTATTGCCGTCACATTCTGGTTGTAGCGCAGATGTATACATCTACCAGTATATAGTCCTAGCATTGTACAAGTAGTGTCAGGGAAGCCACATCATCATCATCAACAACAACACAATCTTTGTTCCTGGTCTCATGATTGTTACATAAAACATGCTTCATATGTAATACAATTGGTGGGGGTGCCCTCCGCACACCTTTCAGCAGTCCCGGCCAACAATCAAATAAATGGTGCTCGAAGTAACTTCACGGATGGCACCGTGCAAAACACAAGATTGAAGAAAATAGGTCACCAGCACTCCATAGGTTAACACGTCACATCTCTTGCCTTGAAGAAGGGACCCTGTGTGGCCCCGAAACGTCGGCTCATGTTGGATTTCTGTGACATCATTGTCCATTAAAAGGACTCATTCATTTTAACTTATGGAGTGCTGGTGACCTATTTTCTTCAATCATATGTAATACAAACATACAAGGACTGCACAGTCTGTCTATATGACTCCATGGAAGGCATTCTTATATGTAAAGGAGAACTATGAGGGGAGTGATTTCCACTCACCTCATAGTTTGAGCCGATGTGTGACAATGAGACTGTCACAAGTCGGCTCAATAGATCGGGAACACATACCGTGCTCGCTCACTTCCCAATCATCTCCCTGCAGAAGGCAGTGACTGTCACTCATGGCTCCCTGCGGGGATCTCCCGCCCTCTGATCCTCCAGCGCTGACTGGAGGGAAGGATGGGGGCGTGCACAGCTGGCTCTGCCTTTAGATAGGCAGAGCCTGCTGTCAATCAGCCAGCTGGGTGGATCTCAACAGCATTGTCAGGATCTGTCCCAGCTGCGGAGCTCTCTGTATACAGCGGCAATAGCTCGCTATATACTGGGCTTTGGGTCGCAGGAGGACATATACTAACCTCCTCCTGTGACCCAAAGAGAACTATGGGATATAAAAAGGTTACCCCCGTAGTTCTCTTTTAAGATAAAATCCTTAAAATAAACTTGCAGTGAGAATCATGTCGGCGGCTACATTGGACCTCTCTCTGAAATCAGTATCGGCCGGTCCTAGCAGTGTCAGGAGGAAACCTCTCATGGATATATCATCATCAATATTATGTAATGTGTAATATCACACAGGGACCCGGTCTTACAGCACATTCCCTCTACGTCACGCACAGAACCAGCTAAAGGGTATTTCTTTCATGTCTTGGAGACTCTGGTAGTCAGCCGGCCAGGCCATAGGTTCTGGGAGCTACGCAGTTTGCCATGAGAACCTGAATGCAGTAAAATGGTGCTGTCTGCATACCTTGGATCAACTTAACGGGTTATTAAACCCTCAGCGTGTTTTGGGATATATCAAGCAGTAGATATATGCAAAAAAAAAAAAGCTTTTGAAACAGGTTTAAACTTACCTGCGTCTCCCGTCCAAACATCTGAAAAGTCTCGGGCGGCCGCAAAGGATCTTGGGGCGGGCGCATGCGCACTTCAGATGTTCGGCCGGGAGACGCAAGGTAAGTCTATGGACGCATGCACCCGCACAGACTCCGTGGCACATGACAGAAGAGGAGGACAGGGGAGACAGCTGAAACCGACAGGAAAGCTGCCCATACACCTTACAACCCTCGCATGACTTTCGTTGTGCGATGGTTGTAAGATCATTCAAATTTCCTACGACCTGCCCATCTTGGAACGGCAGATCGTACTTGCGATCATCGCAAGCCCTCCCCGATGATTGCAGTGCTGAGCGGGCAGTGTGCGCTTGCGCACGCCGACCCGTGCGTCATTCGTCTTCCGAGCACGCTACCAACCCCCCGAAAATCATATGACCTTACAGTAGGAACGGTCGCTCGCTGCCCATACACCTGCCGATCGCGGGATCACCCACAACTATCGTACGATAATCGGCCAGTGTATGGGCACCTTGAGGAAGAAGATGATCAGATGAAGAGACATGATTTAAGGCAAGTCCTTACATTAGCATTGTGGAGGGGACTTAGCACACAGCTCCGCATTCTCATATGAAATCATCTCACAGTCATTCAAAATATTTTTCCTTTTACATACAGATATTGTTTTCCCACTTCCTGGTCCCCTTGGGCATTAGTGATGTAATCTGTACCCAAGTGTTACATCATCATTGCATTGCTGGTCTCTCATGAGATCTCAGGGAAAGGCATTTTCCTCCCCTGAGATGATGTGCATGGTCACATGACCCAGAGTTCCAGGGAGTAATAGTAACCTGACCTTACTAAAAAAAAAATGGCCACCGTGAGAAGAACGGGGAGTAAAAGAAAAACAAATTATGCAAAGAATAAAAAGCCGGAAATGAATTAGAAGTATCTGGTTGTAGATTGTCATTACTGAACATTCCTAAAGGTGACTTTGTTGTCATTTTAAAGATCAGGGTAACGTTCCCCTTTAATGTAGACGCCACCTATCCTTTGAAGAGTTATTTTGCCCATTTAAGCCCCAGACCCACTTCCTAAACTTCACATTCCACCCCGCCATTTCCTTCTCCATCACAGCGGCCGGGAAATACCCAGCGCATGCGGGTTTGGGGAGCGCGTGGCCTCCTCCCATAATGCAGTACTCGGGCCTACCAGTCAGTTGCTGGGGGGGAGTTGGAGGACATCACCCACCTAACACAGGGTATTTAATGGGAGCAGTGACCAGGGAGGGAGCGATGGGCGACGTGACAGAGTCTCTTTTAATATGAAATCTTCCTTTCCCAGTAAGTGTCGTCCCAGCTAAGAATAAAACCAAAAATACCCCTTTTCTGAGGTTTCACAAATAAAATGACCTTTAAATAAAATAATTCATTGATATGTAAACAGTTTCTGCTACATCTCGAATAACCGAGTTCCTAATCTATGACCATATCATTACAACACGCACAGCCACACGGATTGTACAGAGGGTCCCGTGTGCCGCCTTATATTCTGTAGATCACACAGGATTTGGTGACGTTCCTTCTGATGGAGAACACTGCAGCTCGGAGGATATTCCGCCCGTCTCTTCTCACTCGCTCCGTTCTTTTGGTTCGCGATATTTATATTGGATGTAGTCAAAGATGTCCTTCTCGCTGTCTACCGGAAGGGGTTCACCCGCTACTCCTGTGGGGGGACGACAAGGGATCAAGCTCCCTGATTGATGCAGACGGACCGGAGAGGGGTAATTGATTGCTCTCTGATTGATGCAGATGGACCAGAGAGGGGTAATTGATTGCTCTCTGATTGATGCAGATGGACCGAAGAGGGGTAATTGATTGATGCATCTGGACCGGAGAGGGGTAAAGGTGCCCATACACCTTACGACCATCGCAAGACTTTTGTCTTGCGATGGTCGTATGCCTCTTGAAAGCTCGTACGATCTGCCCACCTTGGACGGGCAGATCGTACTT
>NW_017306819.1:354397-358103 GCF_000935625.1 Nanorana parkeri
GGAGAGGGGTAACTGATTGATGCAGATGGACGGGAGAGGGGTAACTGATTGCTCCCTGATTGATGCAGTTGGACTGGAGAGGGGTACCTGATTGATGCAGTTGGACCGGAGAGGGGTAACTGATTGATGCAGTTGGACCGGAGAGGGGTAACTGATTGATGCAGTTGGACCGGAGAGGGGTAACTGATTGATGCAGATGGACGGGAGAGGGGTAACTGATTGCTCCCTGATTGATGCAGTTGGACTGGAGAGGGGTAACTGATTGGTGATTTATTCTCAATGCTCATGCCAAAAGTGCACACACTGGAGTTCTGTTTTTTTCCTAACATATCAGATTTTAGGTAGAGTTGAGGATTTGACCCCTTGTGACACTTCGGAATGCTGGCCAACAAAGGTCAGACTGCAGAAGCTTGGGGTGTCTATAAGAGGGTTATGTCCAAGCATGGAACCCCGATTGTGCGCTGCACTAGCTTCTCATGAATGTCTGTGGGCCAAGCCCGTACTCCCATTGATGAGGATTCAGTGATGAGACCCAAACACTCAGAAATGCCCCATTTGAAGGAAGCAACAAGGTGGAGGCAAGGCCAGATGAAGAGCATCATAGGCCCGGTGCGGTCGGTCGGGGAGCAGCAAAGGCAGCTTTCTAATTAGGCGTCACCTAATATGACCTGCCAGATCGGCAAATCTGGGCCAGGCGGACTGAACACAAATCGAGCATACCAAGGAGATCCAGGCCAGCCGCGCCTATTCTCAGTGGTGGGCCTGGAGCTGGCGTTCCAGTTGCCCCCATGTTAGCCTGGCCCTGGGTGGAGGATAGTTATAAGTAGGGATGCACCGATACCAGTATTTTGGTACCGAGTACCGATAATTTTTTTCCGGTACTGGCCGATACCAAATAACGGAAGTCCCATTCAGGAAGCCAAGTGACGTGTAATGACTCGCCACCCGGCTTCCTGATTAACAAGAAAGTCTGTCCCCTCTTACCTTGGTATGTCCAGCCTGTCACCCCCGGGGCCTCTCCAGCCAGAGCGCGGCCTTCCTCCGGTACCCAGCCGGAGCTGTCTGGCCAGCCAATCAGGAAGCCGGGCGCCGTGTAATGACCTCGACGCCCTGCTTTCTGATTGGCCGGTTCCATGCTCCCTCGTCATGAGATGACGAGAGCATGAAGCCGCTTCCGGGCCAATCAGGAAGCCGGGGCAGCGTGTAATGACTCGCTGCCCGGCTTCCTGATACAGGAAGTATCGGGCTAGGCATTGGAGCATATGGGCGAGTACGAGTACTCACCCAAATACTCTTTATCGGCACCGATATCGATACTAGTATCGGTGCATCCCTAGTTATAAGGTTCTACTACTGCAAGTACTAACCCTCTGCTGTGTCTTCTAGTACTGAGCCTGCAGTGGAAGGAATCCAGAGGCACAAGCAGAGACGGAGAACATGAATAGGGATTATACTTCCTGCTGAACTTTGCTCCAAGGAGGAGGACAGAGACAGCATGTGAGGAGAACTGCCCGAGGCAGACCATGTCCTGGCCAATTCTAGGGGTACGGATGGGAAAGACATTAACTCCTTCATGACCTTTGTGCCCTCCGTGATTCCAGTCACAAGGCATTACAAGTTGTTTTCTATTTCCTTAGATGGCTGCAAAGTGCTCAGGCTGTGTAGCAGTCTCTCCGGTCCAATAAAGTCATCCACAGGCAGGAGGTGACCGTTGGCCCCTCCAGCCATATTGCACAACACTCCTGTCTATGGAATGGGATGGCTGTGCTTGGGATGAACAACTGAGCGGGTCAGAAAATTTACCCGAATTGCTATTGTTCCTCCCAGTCTGTGGTGTTTCTGGCCTGGGGGTGGTCACATTATGCCAGGACATGCAATGGACCTCTGGAGTCTGTGGCAAGCTCAGGGAAGAGAAAGCGACATTGCACAAGATTTTGTGACAAAGAAACATTTAGGCAAAACCGCTTTGCCTTCTGGCACCATGATCCTCCATTTGGGAATCTATTTACTTCCCTTTCTTTTCACTGTGATCATGGCTGGTAGTCACTGCTGTTGGACCTTACAAGGTTGGCAGACACTGAACACAGAACACGTGTTAAACAATAAAAAGCATGCTAATTCTTATTTGCCACCAATCAGTGATCAGCATATAAAGTCAGTTGAGTGCAAGACGGTCATTTGGTCAATACCGGGGTATCTGCATTAAATAATGAACACTCTATATGAAATAAGGGTATTATGTCACATGGTGGCCAAGAGACTCGTGAGCTAGAAAACACGGCTGACCTGTGATTCCCAGAGGCCTCAGCGTGTACTCATTCAAGGTAAATCCTTTTTCCAAGGCGTGGGTACGCATGTTCTTGTTGAAGATATCGCTGCCAGTGAAGTAGAGAACTCCGCAGTAATACTGGTCCTTGGGGATCAGCCTGGAATGAAAAAGAGAGGTTAGAACTTTACATACACTATATTGCCAAAAGTATTGGGACGCCTTTACACGCACATGAACATTAATGGCATCCCAGTCTTAGTCTGAGGTGATTGTATACACCGGGGGCCATTAAGGTGATTAGAACACCCCTCCAAATCATTGGATTCAGGTGTTCCAAATACTTTTGCCAATATAGTGTGCATCTAGTCTTCTGTCCTAAATATGCCAAGAGCAGTCCTCTCAGGAGAACTAGAAGCAATGAAATATCAGTGTATCACAAGCCATTTGTATATCTGGGAGTACGGTGAAGACCAGATACAGGAGACTTGGAAGAAGGACACAGAACTCCCTAATAACGGCCTCCAAGTTATCGCTGATTCTGCAACACATTACCTGATATCAAGTCTCCGGAAGGGGAACTGTTTGCCTCCCTCGGATGGTAGCTGGCACACACCCTGCGAAAGGACAGAACAATGAAGATGTGATGAGAAGTTTAATGTGAACCCCATAGAAAAATATAAGGAGAAAATATAATAATAATAATAATAATAATAATAGTAAGGGATGCACTGATACTGATCCTATTAGCCTGCTGGGAACCTCGCGGCGGACCCATCATCGACAGCGCCGGTCCGGCCGCGCATATCCTTCCCGCTGCCTGTAGAGACCAGTACAGCCCCGGAGAGCCCCCCACCCGCCCGTACAGCACTGTGGGGTCCCCGGCTCGAATCCCAGCCAGGACACTATGTGCATGGAGTTTGCATGTTCTCCCTGTGCTTGTGTGGATTTCCTCCTAAATCGGCCCTGTGTGTATGCATGTGACATAGGGACCTTAGATTGTAAGCTCCTCCAGGCGGGGGATGGTGTGAATGTCTGAGAGGGACCTTAGCTTGTAAGCTCCTCCAGACAGGGAATGATGTGAATGTCTGTGAGGGACCTTAGATTGTAAGCTCCTCCAGGGAGGGACTGATGGGAATGTCCGAGAAGGACCTTAGATTGTAAGCTCCTCGAGGTGGGGAATGGTGTGAATGTCTGAGAAGGACCTTAGATTGTAAGCTCCTCCAGGTGGGGAATGGTGTGAATGTCTGAGAAGGACCTTAGATTGTAAGCTCCTCCAGGGAGGGAATGGTGTGAATGTCTGAGAGGGACCTTAGATTGTAAGCTCCTCCAGGGAGGGAATGGTGTGAATGTCTGAGAGGGACCTTAGATTGTAAGCTCCTCCAGGCGGGGAATGATGGGAATGTCTGAGAGGGACCTTAGATTGTAAGCTCCTCCAGG
>NW_017306819.1:358996-360287 GCF_000935625.1 Nanorana parkeri
ATTAGCCTGCTGGGAACCTCGCGGCGGACCCATCATCGACAGCGCCGGTCCGGCCGCGCATATCCTTCCCGCTGCCTGTAGAGACCAGTACAGCCCCGGAGAGCCCCCCACCCGCCCGTACAGCACTGTGGGGTCCCCGGCTCGAATCCCAGCCAGGACACTATGTGCATGGAGTTTGCATGTTCTCCCTGTGCTTGTGTGGATTTCCTCCTAAATCGGCCCTGTGTGTATGCATGTGACATAGGGACCTTAGATTGTAAGCTCCTCCAGGCGGGGAATGGTGTGAATGTCTGAGAGGGACCTTAGATTGTAAGCTCCTCCAGACAGGGAATGATGTGAATGTCTGTGAGGGACCTTAGATTGTAAGCTCCTCCAGGCGGGGAATGATGGGAATGTCTGAGAAGGACCTTAGATTGTAAGCTCCTCCAGGTGGGGAATGATGTGACTGTCTGAGAGGGACCTTAGATTGTAAGCTCCTCCAGGCGGGGAATGATGCGACTGTCTGAGAGGGACCTTAGATTGTAAGCTCCTCCAGGGAGGGAATGGTGTGAATGTCTGTGAGGGACCTTAGATTGTAAGCTCCTCCAGGGAGGGACTGATGGGAATGTCCGAGAAGGACCTTAGATTGTAAGCTCCTCCAGGGAGGGAATGGTGTGAATGTCTGTGAGGGACCTTAGATTGTAAGCTCCTCCAGGCGGGGAATGATGGGAATGTCTGAGAAGGACCTTAGATTGTAAGCTTCTCCAGGCGGGGAATGGTGTGACTGTGCAGTTTGTAAGTTGCTGGCACTATATAAAGAAGAAGAGATCCTCGGACATCTTACCATGAATTTGGTGTCTCCTTTCACCAGCGTGTCAGTGATAAATTTGCACTCTTCCAGATTCTGCACGACCTGATGTAAGAGGTGCGGCTGTGAATAGATAATCGGCACAGTATACGGTTAGGGGGCCACATGGGGGAATGTTAATGACAGCAGCTACAACAATGAATAAACCATCTCTGCCGAGAACACCAGATAAAGTCTCTGCCCCCTGAATACAGATACTCCGGTTATTGATCATCACCGACACATTCACCCTCCTGCTCCCTATCAATCCTTTGCAGAAGTAATTATAAGTAATTATCCGCTTTGGACTTTGTTACTTACAGAAATCATTGGGCATAATGGATTCAATTTTTACCATCCGATTTATACAGCATCTGTATTACTTTAACCACCTCCGGGCCGGCCGTAGTAAAAAAACGGCCGGCCCGAGCTCTCTAGATCTGAGCGGGCGTCTTTAGACGTCCG
>NW_017306819.1:360442-373548 GCF_000935625.1 Nanorana parkeri
CCCCCCCGCCCTCCACTCTCGCTATGGAATATCCCTGGGTGTCCTCGTGTCTGATGCGATCAATGCGAAGGGGAGAAAGCTCAGAGCTGTGTGAGGCGAGGAGGCAGGGAGTAGGTGCGGCGCGTGGCGTAAGGCATGAAGTGTGCGGCACGCGGCGTGTGTGGAGCCGGAACAGGGGCAACTAATCGAAAGCCGACTAATCGATGATGGAAAACGTTGATAACATTTTCCATCATCGATTTTAATCGACTTAGTCGATTAGTTGTTGCAGCTCTAGATGTCAATATTCAATAATTGATAGTAAAATCAATAAATGATCAGCAAGATCTAAAACCACATTTTCGGAGTGCTGCTGATTCTCCATTTCTCTGAACATTAGCTTTAGGCCAACCGCACAGCTGCTGATGTCACGTGTGGCCGGCGCAGTGCTAATGCGCTTGATCGAGATGCATCACACGGATTTAGTTATTTTCTTATGTTAGAACTTTATTTAAATGTCACAAGTGACATTTCATTAAGTTCTATGCGCAAACCACGGTGCAATGTGATTGTACTGCATGACATTTTAAAGTCCACCCCGCCATGTTGTGCTCACAAATTGCCTCGTCTTGCATTCAGTCTGCGCTGGAGATAAATGCCCGGTGTAGCCGGAAAACACATGGGGTGTGAACGGGCCCTCACGCCTCTGTAACGTTTTGCTTTGTGACGTATCCAGCTTGTCCCGTCTCAGTTGTAGATCTCATTCAGGGACATCGCAGTGCTGGACGGGATCGCTTCGCTGGGTGCCATATTGTGTAAACCTGCCGGGTATACTGGCACATTATGGCAGAGACCTCCTGGAGGCCAGAATACGAGACTGGCGGTGGAGGTTTACTTTCACTTAAAAGGAGAACTATGGGGTTAAGGCTTTTCCCCATAGTTCTCCTTAGGGTAACCGGAGGACACAAACTAGCGTCCTCCCGTCACCCTAGGCTCAGTATACCGTGAGCTCCGCCCAGCTGTGTGACTGACAGCTGGCTCTGCCTATCTAGAGGCAGAGACAGCTGTACCGGCCCCCTCCCCGGTCCGTTCCAGCCAGTCAGCGCTGGCGGATCGGAGCGGGGAGAGGGGAATCCAGTCCCTCCCCTGTCACGGCAGAGAGCCGTGACAGGATCGAGAAATGAGCGAACGCCGGTATGTGTTCGCTCACCTCCCGATCTACTGAGCCGACCTGTGACAGTCTCATTGTCACAGGTCGGCTAGAACTATGAGGTGAGTGAAAAGCACCCCCCTCATAGTTCTCCTTTTAAATCAGATGACATCATATTAATGTAGATGTTCTGATAGGAATGATAAAGCTTCTGCTACCCCACCCCCTCTCAAAATTCTCCTACAAAACAGGAAGCGGAGGACTCATGTTGAACATCACGTAGCAGAAGTCCCCCCGAGGACAGCACTACCACCGCACTGACCTCTGCTCCGGAATGCGGGCCTGCCAGAGGAGGTTTTACATTCATTCCACTCAGCCGACATGCCTGGAGGATGGTTCCTGCTTCTGAAAGCCCAACTCCTTATTACTGAGCCAAATGAATACAGCTCTGCACTGCTGGGTTGTCACCGTGTCCCATATGGACTCAGATCTCATCTTTCAGCATCGGGGCCGAGGTCTACTTGTAGGGCCCGCTGTGCAGAGACAAGTGCTAAAGACATTTACACACAATGGGGGAAAATGTGGAAATTTCCTTATAACGAGCGTCATTCTCTATGTGATAATGTCTAAATAGAACCGGATATTGCCCCTAGACTTGTATGAACGCAGAAAGATACTTCAACACCCGGGACTCATTTCAGCCGATATCCACAGGCACCCGGGATACAATCTCATGTTTAGTTTACTAATTTGTATTGCGATTATAAAGTGATACACAAATAAGATACATTGTTGTCCATAGTTCAGGTACCTGAATGTATTTTTAGGATGTCATTCCAGAGTTTAGTGTCTCTTTAATTTTGTTACAACGATGTGTGACGGAGTAATTGTCAGTCAAACTTTCACAGCGCTGGAAAAACTGAAAATTGGACGGGTAATGAAGCTGAAATGGTTAATGTGCCCATTAAGGGTAACAATCTGTACAACCGGGGTGGCCAACCTCGGCACTCCAGCTGTTGTGGAACTACAAGTCCCATGAGGCATTGCAAGACTCTGGCAGCCACAGGCATGCCTCCCGGAAGCAGATGCATGATGGGATTTGAAGTTTCATCACAGCTGGGGGGCTGGAGTTCCCCACCCCTGGGTGAACCTATAGATTATCAGGATACAAGTCGGATGTCGGAGTCGTATATTAATGAAATGTTTCCGCAGTAGAAGAAATCACATCCTGTAAAATGATTTTGTGATTTGCTACGGATAGGAAACCCGGCACGTTCAGGGTCACTGACCTGTTTTGCAGATTCCGAGGTGAAGTCGGGGTGAGTGAGAAGAATATCCATATCCCCACTGGACTCTGCGCCTGAAGGGAACACATAGAATGAGAAAGGATTTAGTACATTGGGATGTAATACAGACGACAAGGTAATAGAAAGTCTTCTAGCGGCAGATATCTTACCCGGAATACATCAGTAACTCTACCCGTGTGACCCAAAAGAGGCCTAAAGCCAAAAAAACACGGCTTGGCTTTACTTCTCTTGTAAATGACTGAACCAGGAAACAAATAGGTCACCTGCCTGGTTGTGCAGTGCGGCAGAGTCGTGTAAATCACTGGACTGGCCTGGCAGAATGACAAATCCATTGAAAGGTAAAACAGTGAACAGATGCAATTCAATTGTGCGTTTAGCTTTTTGCCCAACATTCCCCTTCATTGATCTGAATATACTTCACTTGGGCTGACGTTCAGCTGCATTGGATTTCTGTAAGACTGTGCAAGACTGAAGGGGAGGGCCGGAGTTCAGCTTTACAGTTCCAAGGTTTGTTTAACCCCTTCGTGACGGGAGACGTATCAGCGGTTACCTTTCAGTAATAGATGTCTAAAAATAGGGGACATTTTTTTTTTTGAACCCTTGCACTGGGGCTACCCCCATACTGCGAGGGTTAAATGCTTGGTGTCTAGCTGCTAAAATAACAAAGTTATACTCACCCGAAGTACAGGGTGTCATGGCTCCACCCTCCGAACATAGTGTATTCCATAAAGTGGTACTGATGTCACAGTTCTACACATCATGCGGCGCCACCCACATCACATGACCGGTCAAAAAAAAAGCATGGGAGGGGAGTAGGGCTTATAAGAGAACTGTGGGGTAACCTTTTTATCCCATAGTTCTCTTTAGGGTCACGGGAGGCCATATACTAACCTCCTCCTGTGACCCAAAGCTCAGTACATAGCGGGCTATTGCCTGCTATATACTGAGAGTGCCACAGCCGGGACAGATCCTGACAATACTGTCGTGATCCACCCAGCTGGCTGATTGACAGCGGGCTCTGCCTATCTAGAGGCAGAGCCCGCCCCCTCCCCTGTCTGTTCCGCCAGTCAGCGCTGGAGGATCGGAGGGGGGAATCCCTGCGGGGAGTGATCGAGTCACCGCTCTCTGCAGGGAGATGATCGAGAAGTGAGCGAGCGCCAGTATGTGTTCCCTCACTTCCCGATCGACTGAGTCGGCTTGAACTATATGGATGAGTGATTTTCACCCACCTCATAGTTCTCCTTTAAGGCTGGTTTGTCATACAATTCTTGATGGTTAACAATCTACATTTGAAAGTATACTCCACGATCGTCAGTGGGTCACACTTTTGCACTAGAATCAGGAGTTGTCCCCAAGGACACAAACTGCATGGAGTTTGTAAGGTTTACTCAATGTAGATTAGATTAACTGGCTTTTGCAAAAAATGAGCCCTGCTGTGTAATTGTGTGCATGACTATAGGGTAAGGAAATTAGACTGTGCACTCATTCAGGGGCCGGGGAATGATGTACATTAATGAAAAACAAATAAAAGGGGATGTATACCTCTTCTGAAGCTCCCGCATACTGTGGCGATGTACTCTGGATCCACAATGTTTATTTTTTCGATGGCAATTTCCTGAAAAGGAAATAAAACATCATTTTAATACATTAAAGAGAAAAGAAAATGGCCAGATTGTGTGCAACGCTAACCTCTATGGTGAGGAGACATCTGAGGGGGACCCTGCTAAGACTTTGTGCCATTCTCCCCTAAATTTCACCACAGATCAAGCATTGCGATGTATAGTAACAACGCACTGCACAGCGTGTGCACCATAATCCACACCCACTGCTGCACGTGTACATTACGTGCGTTGGGGGGTCAAGATGCTTTAGAGCCACTCAAATTACTTCTACTACAAAGTCAGCAGCCCACTGTTGAAATGTAAACAAGCTCCGGGTTGCTACATCAGCCAAGAGTCTGTTTACAGGTCCCTGCTGCTGCCGCTGATCTGAGCCTTGCATCGGTGGCAGCAAAGGGATTAAAAGGTTTCCATTTAACGTTACGATAAGGTCATGAACAATGCTCGACCACATGTCCCATATACACAGAAGAAAAACACGGCGTTACCTGCATCTTCAGCATTTCTTCCCGAGGAATCCGCATCTCAAAATCTTCAAAGTATCTAAAGAGAAAGAACATTTCTCATCACACATTCACCGCAATTATTTTCCTTACCACCCTACTGTGCACCGAGCCCGGTCTCCCATCTCCCTACTGTGCACCGAGCCCGGTCTCCTACCTCCATACTATACACCGAGCCCGGTGTCCTTCCTCCATACTATACACCAAGCCCGGTCTCCTTCCTCCCTACTATACTCCGAGCCTGGTCTCCCACCTCCCTACTATACACCGAGCCCGGTCTCCTTCCTCACTACTATACTCCGAGCCCGGTCTCCTTCCTCCGTACTACACTCCGAGCCCGGTCTCCTTTCTCCATACTATACACCGAGCTCGGTCTCCTTCCTCCTTACTATACTCCTATCCTGGTCTCCTTCCTCCCTACTATACTCCGAGCCTGGTCTCCTTCCGCCATACTATACACTGAGCCCGGTCTCCTTCCTCCATACTATCCACCGAGCCCGGTCTCCTTCCTCCGTACTACACTCCGAGCCCGGTCTCCTTTCTCCATACTATACACCGAGCTCGGTCTCCTTCCTCCTTACTATACTCCTATCCTGGCCTCCTTCCTCCATACTATACACTGAGCCCGGTCTCCTTCCTCCATACTATCCACCGAGCCCGGTCTCCTTCCTCCGTACTACACTCCGAGCCCGGTCTCCTTTCTCCATACTATACACCGAGCTCGGTCTCCTTCCTCCTTACTATACTCCTATCCTGGCCTCCTTCCTCCATACTATACACTGAGCCCGGTCTCCTTCCTCCATACTATCCACCGAGCCCGGTCTCCTTCCTCCGTACTACACTCCGAGCCCGGTCTCCTTTCTCCATACTATACACCGAGCTCGGTCTCCTTCCTCCTTACTATACTCCTATCCTGGCCTCCTTCCTCCATACTATACACTGAGCCCGGTCTCCTTCCTCCATACTATCCACCGAGCCCGGTCTCCTTCCTCCGTACTACACTCCGAGCCCGGTCTCCTTTCTCCATACTATACACCGAGCTCGGTCTCCTTCCTCCTTACTATACTCCTATCCTGGCCTCCTTCCTCCATACTATACACTGAGCCCGGTCTCCTTCCTCCATACTATCCACCGAGCCCGGTCTCCTTCCTCCGTACTACACTCCGAGCCCGGTCTCCTTTCTCCATACTATACACCGAGCTCGGTCTCCTTCCTCCTTACTATACTCCTATCCTGGCCTCCTTCCTCCATACTATACACTGAGCCCGGTCTCCTTCCTCCATACTATCCACCGAGCCCGGTCTCCTTCCTCCGTACTACACTCCGAGCCCGGTCTCCTTTCTCCATACTATACACCGAGCTCGGTCTCCTTCCTCCTTACTATACTCCTATCCTGGCCTCCTTCCTCCATACTATACACTGAGCCCGGTCTCCTTCCTCCATACTATCCACCGAGCCCGGTCTCCTTCCTCCGTACTACACTCCGAGCCCGGTCTCCTTTCTCCATACTATACACCGAGCTCGGTCTCCTTCCTCCTTACTATACTCCTATCCTGGCCTCCTTCCTCCATACTATACACTGAGCCCGGTCTCCTTCCTCCATACTATCCACCGAGCCCGGTCTCCTTCCTCCGTACTACACTCCGAGCCCGGTCTCCTTTCTCCATACTATACACCGAGCTCGGTCTCCTTCCTCCTTACTATACTCCTATCCTGGCCTCCTTCCTCCATACTATACACTGAGCCCGGTCTCCTTCCTCCATACTATCCACCGAGCCCGGTCTCCTTCCTCCGTACTACACTCCGAGCCCGGTCTCCTTTCTCCATACTATACACCGAGCTCGGTCTCCTTCCTCCTTACTATACTCCTATCCTGGCCTCCTTCCTCCATACTATACACTGAGCCCGGTCTCCTTCCTCCATACTATCCACCGAGCCCGGTCTCCTTCCTCCGTACTACACTCCGAGCCCGGTCTCCTTTCTCCATACTATACACCGAGCTCGGTCTCCTTCCTCCTTACTATACTCCTATCCTGGCCTCCTTCCTCCATACTATACACTGAGCCCGGTCTCCTTCCTCCATACTATCCACCGAGCCCGGTCTCCTTCCTCCGTACTACACTCCGAGCCCGGTCTCCTTTCTCCATACTATACACCGAGCTCGGTCTCCTTCCTCCTTACTATACACCGAGCCCGGTCTCCTTCCTCCCTACTATACACCAAGCCCAGTCTCCTGCCTCCATACTATACACCGAGCCCAGTCTCCTTCCTCCATACTATACACCGAGCCCGGTCTCCTGCCTCCATACTATACACCGAGCCCGTTCTCCTTCCTCCCTACTATACTCCGAGCCTGGTCTCCTTCCGCCATACTATACACTGAGCCCGGTCTCCTTCCTCCATACTATACTCCGAGCCCGGTCTCCCATCTCCCTACTATACACCGAGCCCGGTCTCCTTCCTCCCTACTATACTCCGAGCACGGTCTCCTTCCTCCATACTATACACCGAGCCCGGTCTCCTTCCTCCATACGACCCTCCACTGACCCTGGTCTACTTCCTCCATACTATGCACAGGAGAGGCATTCTGTACAACCATTATGGTCAATGATGAACATACAGAGTTCAGAGCCTCACAGCCAGGAGACACCCACAACAATGTCATACAGAGATACTCACTTTAATCCAATCTGTTGATGATGGTTTAATTTATGTTCATTATTTCTTAGATCTGTGAAGAAATAAAGATGCGTTTTGCTTACATTTCTTTATATGGACTTCCCTGATGCTGACAATTACAATTCCAGCCCCAAAGGAGATCTTTAAAACAAATCATGGTTATAGTATCTTCTCAGTCCAATCAAATCCTCATCCCATTCCACGCCATGGGTAGAATGGGATGGTAAACCCATTGGCTGTTTTTGATTGATTGGATTGTGAACAATTATAGGTACTTTTGGATTCTTTCGCCTTTTGGTTTGCCACCCTTTATTTCTAAATACTGACTGGCTTCTTTTCACCCAACAAGGGCGGCCTGTTTTGTTCGGGAGCTGCCTTAGCAGTGAGTTTATCTGCAGACTTCCCTGCATATGGATGACTTCAGTGAACACAGAAACCCTAGCGCATCTTAAACGTGTTTCTTTGATGTGCACATGGACTCCCGGCAATCCCACTCATGTCTGATCACTTGTTAAAATCCATCCAGTGTGCTTTAAATATCAGTTTAGGATGATTTGGAGATCATTCCAAAATTCATTGACGGGTTCTTCTGACCAACTATTGCAGATCAAGCTGCTTTTGCATTCCTGCTAAACAACCTCCACTCACCTGCAGGGAATTATTGTTTTATACAGCAAAGACCATTTTTACAGCTTTATTGTCTAAATCTTTGCCTAGGCAAGGATGACATATCCGGCCCCCCCACTGCCTCCTGGGATGTGTGGTGCAGACATCACAGGAGGCAGTGGGGGCCAGAGGTCTCAAGCATGTGGAGACATGCTGTAGGTCCCTTGCGGGGACCCACAAGAGACCCGAGGCATCTCTGCACAGGTGCCATTTCGCCATGCATGTGTTAGACAGCCACGGGTGTCTGTCAGGTCCTAGAGACCGTGTAAAGAACTGTGGCGGATTTGGTGCATGCTCAGACACACTATGGAGTCTCTTGTAGGTCTCTCATAGACACCCACATTGTGTCTGCACATACGCCAGATCTGCTGTGAATGTGCAGAACGCAATGGGTCACTTTGCTCTGAATGGACAAGGTGACAGTGTCACTTTAATCCAATGGTGATTTACTAGTGCTAGGATTTAAAAACTTTAAAAGGAGAACTATGGGGTCAGGGCTTTTCCCCATAGTTCTCCTGAGGGTAACGGGAGGACACAAACTAGCGTCCTCCCGCCACCCTAGGCTCAGTATACCGCGAGCTGTAGCTTGCGGTATACTGAGACGCCGCAGCTGAAGTGGATCCCGACAATTGTGCCGGGATCCGCCCAGCTGCGTGACTGACAGCTGGCTCTGCCTATCTAGAGGCAGAGCCAGCTGTACCTGCCCCCCCCGGCGGATCGGAGTGGGGAGGGGGGAATCCAGCCCCTCTCCTGTCACGGCTCTCTCTCTCGGTGAGCGAACGCCGGTATGTGTTCGCTCACCTCCCGATCTACTGAGCCGACCTGTGACAGTCTCATTGTCACAGGTCGGCTAGAACGATGAGGGGAGTGAAAAGCACTCCTCTCATAGTTCTCCTTTAACCTCAAATACTTAATGAGACTCACCATCCAAAGTCTTTATTCCTTCTTCTACTAACTTGCGAGCAGCTGCCGGCCTGTTAACACAAAATCATGTAATTTGTTAGGAGCGTTGGCTACCTGGCTCCGGGGATTTGTCCAGCCCTGGATTACATTACACACAAGGCTTGAAAACCAAAAGTTACACATCGACCTCTACATCAGAGGTATTGTGAGCCTCTGTGACTAGAATAACTGCAATGTGAAGGTTTTAAAAATGTATCTAAACACCAAAAACTAAAATGTGATATATTGCAGCTTACCAATCCTTAAATGTGGCGGCTGCATTCGTTTTCCTTTAATTGCACCTGGTGATGCAGCAAGTAACACACTTCCTGTTTTGGGGTGACACCACTCTATGGAGGAGCAACAGAGTCACCCTTGGACAGCAGCATTGTCACCCTGTGGGGAGGGTAGTTTTAGATGGAGTAGCAGATTTAGAAGGACTTGACTAACAAATTAAATCTGAACTCCAGATAAAACCTAAAAGCAGTTCCAGTAACCGTTTTTTTTTTAAACTTTTGGGATAAAGGTTTTATATAAACTAATAAAAGCTGACCACTGTAAACCCCCCTGTCAGTGTTCAATGGTTTGTCCCAACCCTGTATCTGACACTTTTGCTGGACAGCTTGACCTGTTAAGTTGAAAAATAACTTCCAGATTTACTCGCCGGATCGCCAGCTGAAAATAAAGGAAACAAATGCAGCCGCCACATCTAAGGATTGGTAAGCTGCAGTATATCACATTTTTGCTTTTGGGTTTAGATACGCTTTAGGCCCGGTTCACACCTGGGCGTTTTGTAGCGCGTTCCTGCGCTCTGCAAAACGCTCAAACACCAAAATCCCATTATTTCCTATGGGTATGGTTCACACCTGGGCATATTACAGGCCGTATGAACGCGCTACAAAACGCCCTACGCCCAAAGAAGTACAGGAGCTTCTTTGGGGCGTATTTGCCGCGCGTATCCATAGGGACACACTTAGGTAGCCCTCGAAAACGCGCGTTTGTCACGAGCAACAAGAAACACAAAACGCACATATTCTATATGCCTAGGTGTGAACCCAGCCTTAGCATTTTGCATTTAATATGACAGGAAGAAAGTGCTTTGCACAGTGCTGTAAATGGACGGTCTATGAAGAGGAATGCACCCCTTGTTATTTTTTTTTTCCAAATACATTTTTATTGAGGTTAACATGGATTAGGGTTACAAAACACTGCATATAAGGCTCATATTAGACCAATGTACATGAATGCAATGTATCCCCATGCAGGACCTCTGTGCCGGACTCGAACTGCGATGGTAGGCTCTCAGCTAGGTAGAATAAAGTCTTGCATGTAATAACTGCAGTAGGCACAGTGAATGAGACATGTGATTGATTCATCACGTAAAACCTGATGATGCATGGAAGAGAGCCTGGTATTGTTGTGGTGCCAGATATTGGAAAGGTGTAAGTGATAGTTAAACCCGACACAGAGTAGGCAGCACAGGGGTCAGGGAAGAGTCAGGCCGTGGGCACCCCTTGTTATTGGATTTGTTCTAGAAGAGACAATACATTTCATTTTAAAAAGCACTTTTCAGTTACCTTGTCCTGATACCCCATTCGCTGATTATAAACAAAAGGCCCAAATATGTCAGAAAACACAAAAGTGACTCACCCGATTCCACTAACCCTTGTGAGGAAAGTGATAGAAGAGCTTGTGTCATCTTGTCGGATCTGTGAACAATTCAGAACAATCTGCATGTTAACTGTCATATTAAAATACATGAGACGGACGTGCTTATATGAAAAAGGACTAGATGATGCTGGAAATGAGGCGGGCTCTGTCTGACTTAATGCACATTGTGAGAAGCTCCCAGTGTGTAGTGACATCAGAGGAAGCAATGTCAGTCCAGGAGAGGAGCCGGTACAACTGTGCAAGACTGAAGGGAAGGCCGGAGTTCAGCTTTAAGGGCCCGTTCACACCACATACTGGATATATATATATGTATAGTGCTGGAACGCACTGTATCGTATCCCGGCTGGCTCCCTGTGCTCCGGGGCGTGGTGGTGCATTGAAGTCAATGGCAACCGCAGCCATGCCCCCCGCCCGCAGTAAGATCGCCTGCACCCAATCGTGAGGCACATCAATGCCTGCGTTACGGTCCAGTGCGATCTGCAAAAATGCTGCAAGCACTATTGCATGCAGGCGTTCTGGCACGAGCGACTGCAGACAGGGGGCGTGGCTTCGGTGGCATTGACTTGAAGGCACCGCCCCCTTTTACCCCTGAATGCAAGGAGCTGGCCGGGATGTGATGCAGTGCGTTCCAGCAGTGAATCATGCTGGATCGCACTGTATAGGGTGTGAACTGGCCCTCAGATCTACACTCCATGCTGCCACCACAACCAGCCATATTAGGACACTCATTCTCTATCGAGGGATAAAAAAGAAAAGAAAACAGCTGCTGGCAGGAGTTTTCACAAAAGCCTCTCCCTTTCACTCTTTACATTACCAAATTACAGCTGTAACCAGAAACCTACAGACTCAGCCTACCATAGGTAAAGCTGGCTACCCACAGCTCAGATTACGGCCCATTCAGCCAAAATCGCCGAAAATTCATGCTGCGAGTGGCCTTGCCGGCACCACACGGCTCCACAAAAGGAGATTTTTTAATTGACTTTTGTAAACGGGGGCGGGTGAAAAGTTTTTGGTGAGTGACTACAGCCAATCAGATGCAGTCACCGTTTGGGTATATGGCCGGCATGGAGGATTCGTCCGATAGAGTTCTGTCCACAGGCTGAAGGAAACCAATGTAGGAGTGTATGGCCAGCTTAATTACATTGAGCAATTGTAAAAATGTCAGGAAATGGTGACAGGTTGTGAAAAGCTTTTTAGTTTTTTACCTTTTCGAGTTTGCGCAGTTTTCCTGTAGCCAAAAACTCGTCTATCTTCTCCGCTATTTTGGCTCCAACACCATCCTGGAAGATAACGGGGCAAATGAATGAATAAAGTCGTCAATAAGGTCTCACTCACACAGAGTGTGTTGCCCCGTCCAGCATGGAGGGTCATTTTCTGATGCACCCAGAGCTGTGGGCAGCTCATGTAACTCTATGGAGCTGTGCGGCCCAACATGCTGCTTTCTGCCAGAGTTTTGACAAATGGTGTACGGCCTAGGACGCGGACATGATGGATTCCGGTCCATACGCCGTCTGCGTGCAGCTGTTGAAAGCAGCGTGTGAGGGAACACATTTCCTGCGTCTCCATAGACTTACATGAGCTGCCAGCATGCTTCTTTCCCACAACTTCGGGCGCAAAAAAAAAATAAAAAAATGAGGGCTGGTAATGATTCAAATTTTCGTGTTCGATTAATCAAAATGTTTTTTAATCGATTAATTATAACGCACATACAGATCCAACTACATTGGCCTATACACATACAACGTGACCCACTCAATATGGCCGCCGCTTGAGTGGCAACTGAGAATAATAGCGTGCTGGATTAGTGTGATCCTAGTTCATTTTATTACTTCATTGCTGTGCTGTATGTGTATAGGCCAATGCCTTGGCTGGCGCTCGTGCAGAAAGTTTCTTTGGCAAACTCACCGGCCCAAGTGGCTCCGTCGGCTAACGAAGGGGGTAGGAGTCCGGTGACGTTGCGGACATCGACGTCACCGGACTCCTCCCCCCTTCGTTAGCCGACGGAGCAACTTGGGGAAGGAGTCCGGTGACGTCGATGTCCGTGACGTCACCGGATCGCCGGCGGAGAGGTGAGTGTTTTCATTAGCGATCAAAATACATTTTAAATCGATCAAAAAGTTTAACGATTAATCAAGAAATTAATCTTTAATTTCCACGGCCCTAAAAAAAATGGCCCTTCTGGATGATCGGGGGTCCTCGGTCCCTCCACACATTTTATACACATACAGTCAGTTCTCACCAATTTTTTCGCCTCTGTTCCACTCTTGATTTTGGTGGGGTATTTTGCAATCACGGAGGCGGCTTTCCTGCAAGGGTGAGGTTACAAAGAAAGTCTTAAAGGGTGGACAGCTCATAAGAATATAGCCAAAAAAGCCAGTCAGTGCTGGAGGATAGGAGAGGGGAGAAGGGAATCACTGAGGGGAGCCGTGAGTGACAGTCACCGCTCACTGCAGGGAGACAATCAGGAAGTGAGCGGATCGGCGGCATGTTTCTGCTCACTATAGAGCCAACCTGTGACAGCTTCTTTGTCACACATCGGCCCCAACTATGAGGATGAGTGGAAATCACTCACCTCATAGTTCTCCTTTAA
>NW_017306819.1:373589-373871 GCF_000935625.1 Nanorana parkeri
TTGTAGAATCTATTCACTTCACAGCGTGACTCCATGATCCTTCACAGCACTGCAGGTCAGAGGAAATCTCCCCTCTGACTGGAAGTTCCTCTATCGGGGACGGTATCAGAGCAGTACTCGCCCAAATACTTTGTATCGGCTCCAATACTAGTAACGGTGCATCCCTACTTTTACCGGTCAGTGTGGTCATGTGACCAATGAGCACTCACCATTTACGAGCATTATACTCATTACATACTGGGGGGAGCTATGAAGTGCAGGGTACAGATCGTACACCAGCTG
>NW_017306819.1:374250-380344 GCF_000935625.1 Nanorana parkeri
GGTATCACACAGGCATGTGCAGCGGGGTCTGGAAGAGGTGGCGAGGTTGTTGTCAGCAAGTTTTTTTCTCTCCACATTTGTGCTCAGAATTTGGTCACAAAGCCCTCCATATCGGATGACACACCGTCTGGGTTAGGAAAGCCTGCGGATACCCGTAAATCTGGTCAATAAGCAGCAACCTCAGCTAAGCTGTGACCACATCACTGCCAACTAACCAAACCGCAGATCAGATGATGATGATGATGATGATGATGATGATGAATGTTCTCACCTGTAGGCATTGTACTTATGGATGGCTCTGTTGACGTTCCGTTCATAATTGGCCAGTTCTAAAAGCAAAAGGCATGATAATAAATTCTACGTCATCACTACAAAGTTCCCAACACACATTTCTCACATCTGTGTGAACAGATACAAAGTCATTAGTTCAGAATGATTGAAGGCGGATGTTAGGCTGGGTTCACACCTAGGCGTACCTAACATGCGCGTTTGCCGCGCGTTTCGTGCCGCGCGTTTTTACTGAGATCCGGGGTAAAAAAACGTGCGACAAACGCGCGATTCCGAGGGCTACCTGGCTGTATCCTAATGGATACGCGCGGCAAATACGCCCCAAAGAAGCTCCTGTACTTCTTTGGGCGTAGGGCGTTTTGTAGCGCGTTCCTACGTGCTGTAAAACGCCCAGGTGGGAACCAATCCCATAGGCAATCATTGGTTTTCACATGTTGAGCGTTTTACAGAGCATAGGAACGCGCTGTAAAACGCCCAGGTGTGAACCAGGCCTTTATCCTGTGCCGCCGCCGCTGCCTGTACTTTGTCTATGTTTACATCTCCCTCCTGAACAAGTTATCCAATAGTCGCCTATGATCAGGGCTTGAAAAATGTTTGGGTGTCTCACCAGTCAGACAAAAATGTCACCAGTCAGTATGACCGGACTCAAGCCTTTATGTTCACATTTTTTGGGGGAAAGATAGAGCTTTCTTTTGGTGGTATTTACCGCTCATCAGTTTAGTGTTATCAGTGATTAATGGCCCTAAAATGATTGTTCTCACTCCGGCGTTCATAGTGATATGTGACATGTGCGGCACAATTGGCGCAATCAACGTTTTCGCACGTAGGCGCACCCGACGCATGTTTGCGTGTGTATGTGGTAAGCGGGGGCCTTTAAAAAAAAAAAAAAAAGTAGTGTTTTTTTTATTTCTTTTTTTTTGTACAACTTTATTGCTATCACATAGGGGACTAAGTAGCTCCCTATGTGATCCTCAGGTCCTCTTTATGGAGACATCAGGGGGGTCTCCAAGACATCTAATATCACCTAGGGGTCTGCTTCATCAGCTTCTGTAGCTGGAGAGTGACAGCAGAATGCAGGAAGTGATGTAATATACATCACTTCCTGCATTCGGGGACGGAGAGGAGATCAGAGGGCGATCGTGTACCAATCTCCCTTTGTTCTCCTGTCACAGAGCATCCGGGACCGGCAATGGCAGTGACAGCTGCTGCTGATACAAGTGATCGGGCGCCTCTAGAGACTCCCGATCGCTTGAATGTAAAGCTCCCGGCCGGCCGTGTAACTACAATGGCTGTCCGGGAAGCTACCCGGGCTCCGGAGTCCTCTCGTCACAGACGAGGGACAAGCTGATTTTTCAAGCCCTGGCTATGGTGCTGCAGGATGATGTCGGCCTTCGGTCATCCTGAATGACAGACTTACTGCAAGTGTGTATTGCCCTATGAGTTGGGATGCACTACAGACCACTTTTTACAAAGGATCTTGCTGCCAACTAGTTTCCCATCAGGTCCGCCTCCTCTTAGCCTGGGTTCACACCTAGGCGTATAGAATATGTGCGTTTTTACCGGTAAACAAAGGGGGCGGGGGTGCTGGCTTATTGGCATTGGTCATATCTGGGCCATTCCGTTGGCCGGCATCCCTGACCCCCTTTGGTTACATTCAGTTGTTGTTCAGAGAATACCTCGGCTGACAGCGGAATGGGGCAATAGATGAGTCATCGGTTGTTAGGAGCTCAGCATCTTTGCAAACATTTTTGCCAAATGTTTGCAGGCATGTTCCAGCATTCTTCCAGCTCCATGCTGAGACTTGTAGTCTGTCAGAGAGCGGAGGGGAAGGACCGAGCTGTTCACCCCCCCAAGTGATGCAGCACACACACTGCTCTGTCCACGCTGCCATTGTTATGATCTACAGACAAATATATACACACAGTAATTCCGTCCTCTCACCTACGAGGAAGTCGGTTATCCCTTCATTCAGGCTCTCCTGGGGCGCCTTTCTCTTGCTCATTTTTATGCGGCTTTGTATGACTCAGGTACCGGTGTCAGCATTCACTACAGGCCGCGGCTCAACACGTCCATCCAGGCCGAGGTTACGTGGCGTGCGGCGTCAGCGATGACGTCAGGGCGGCTGGTTAGACGCGTCGGACATGTTTGACCAGGGCAAAGCCGCAGACGGTGTCACGTGACGGTCCGTGGGATCGTTACTGCCGTCTAGCGGCAGCGGAGAGTAATGCCTCCATTCAGAGGCAGTATAGGAGGACCTATAGAAGAGTTTAAAGTGACATTGTGGCCCCGTTCCCACTGCGCGATATGTCGCGTTCAAGCTTGCATTGAGCAAGCTTGAATCGCGGCTAAATCCGCTCAAAAAAGGGTCCTGCTATAGCGACACACGACCCGCTACAGCAGGACCCTTTGCCCCATTGGATTGCATTGGAGCGCGATATCGCACGGTAATTCCCGCGATATCGCGGGAATTACCGTGCGATAAATCGCTCAATGTGAACGGGGTCTGTAGGATAAAAAAATGTTTCCCTCCCCCCAATGTTAGTGTCAGCACTTACCTTAAGACCCCGTTCACATTGAGCGATTTATCGCGCGGTAATTCCCGCGATATCGCGGCAAATTACCGCGCGATATCGCGCTCCAATGCAATCCAATGGGGCAAAGGGTCCTGCTGTCGCGGGTCGTGTGTCGCTACAGCAGGACCCTTTTTTGAGTGGATTTAGCCGCGATTCAAGCTTGCTCAATGCAAGCTTGAACGCGACATCGCGCGGCAAATCTCGCGATGCCGCGCAATATGCAAATCGCGCGACAAACGCACGATTTGCATATCGCGCAGTGGGAACGGGGCCTAAATGATGTCTCTTAATCTGATCTTCTTATTCTTTCCTGATGTTTTCATCTGTCTCTCCAGTGGTGCGGCGGCTCCCCGATAGGGTTGCCACCTTTTCTTCAAGTGAAACCTGAACACTCTAGCGACGTGCAGACATTTTTTTGGGAGAATGAGTCACGGCTTATTTATATGTAAATAGCGCCACCCATTCATAAGTTAATATCACAGTTGAGAATATTTTTAGTGGGGGACCAGCAGCCCCTATCTTAATTTTGGTTTCTCCTGTCTGCCTGACATCTTGTGTCCGGGTTTCTGCTGCCATGAAACCCGGACACAGCATTCAAAACCCGAACTGTCCAGGTGAATTGGACAGGTGGCAACCCTACTCCCCGATCCAGCAGTGTCTGCATGCGGGAGCACGCGTCCATAGACTTACCTTACGTCTCTGCTCGTCTCCCGGCCGAGAATCCGAACTGCGCATGCGCCCGCCCCAAGATGCTTTGCGACTGGTGCAGTTTCGTTTTCTCGGGCGGGAGCGCGCAAAGAAAAAAAGGTAAGTTTAAACCACTATTATAGCGTTTTTTGTGTTTTTTTTAAACTGTTTGCCTATATCTACTGCTTGATAGCAGTAGATATAGGCAAAGAAATGGGAGGGTTTAGAACCCCTTTAATAAAAAAAAAGTAAATCATTAAAAAAAATGCAAATATAAAGTAATCCACAAAATGAAACACCGACAACGAAATGTGCAAAAAAATAAATCCACGCTAAAGTGAAATAGAGCTTAAAGGATAAATAAACTGTTAAATCTTTTTAATTCAAGCCTTTGGGCAGCAGTAGGCAAGCTCCGGCCTTCCAGCTGCAGCAAAACTTCAAATCCCATCATGCATCTGCCTCTGGGAGTCATGCCTGTGGCTGTCAGAGACTTGAAATGCCTCATGGGATTTGTAGTTGCACCACAGCTGGAGGACCGGAGTTTGCCTACCTCTGCCCTAGGGTGACAACGCTCATTCACCATACTGTATCTGTGGAGCATTGTCATGCTATGGCACTGCTTATTTGTGCGACTTTCGCAATGTGTCGACATGGCAGCAACAAGCTTAAAATGGATTACAAATTTAATAAACTTGGTTGGTTGCTAGGCCAGAATCCTAGCACCCAACCAGCTGTGGCCTGGGAAACGGTCTCAGTGCTCACGGCTGGCTGGTTGCTATGACACTGGCATTCTAACAACCAGTGACTCCCATTCAGCTCATGGGAGGGAGATTCCCCGGCCCCTTTGTTTACATTCAGCTGTTGGCTGGGGAATCTCCTTCCCAAGAGCTGAATGGGGGCGAGATGAGTCACTGCTTGTTAGAAGACCAGTGTACTAGCAACAGGTCAGCGTCCTAGCAACAGGCCAGCGTCCTAGCAACAGGCCAGCATCCTAGCAACAGGCCAGCCATGATGCAGGCATCCTAACAACCAGGGACTCATCTCGCCCCCATTCAGCTCTTGGTAAGGAGATTCCCCGACCCCTTTGTTTACATTCAGCTGTTGGCCCGGGAATCTCCCTCCCAAGAGCTGAATGGGGGCGAGATGAGTCACTGCTTGTTAGAAGGCCAGTGTACTAGCAACAGGTCAGCGTCCTAGCAACAGGCCAGCCATGATGCAGGCATCCTAACAACCAGGGACTCATCTCGCCCCCATTCAGCTCTTGGGAGGGAGATTCCCCAGCCGACAGCTGAATGTAAACAAAGGAGCCAGGGATGCCAGTTGACAACATTACGCAGCATCCCTGGCCCCTGAAGTGTGCACAGGACTCAGGACCGCACTGGATTTCTGACAGGATCAACAAGTAGAAATTGCAAACTATAATCTGATCCTTACTGAAGATAATAGGAAACAGTAGAAAACGTGAAGAATGGGTTTTTTTGTGAGTCACCCTCAATATAAACATACAGAATGTGGCAAAAAATATAAAAACTGAAACATTTTATTTACAAATATACTCATTAAAAACAAGGTTACGAACAAAGCACAATCCTTCATGGCACATGATGGCGTCCCTAATGAGCCAAGTATATAGAACTCAGCACAATATGATAGTCCTAGTTCTGATAAAGTCCAATCGTTGTAACAGCGAATGTTGAAAGAAGTCCTGCCACGCTTTTTGTGGGTCGCCCTCAATATAAAAATACAAAATGTGGCAAAATAGATAAAAGCTGAAGCATTTTATTTACAAATATACTCATTAAGAACAAGGCTAGTAACAAAGCACACTCCCTCATGGCACACAACAACGCCCCCAACATTGCAATTATATATAACCCATTACAATACGATAGTCCTGATGATTCTGATAAAGTCTAATTGGTGGAGCAACAAGCGTTGAAAGAAGTCATGATGGCTTTTTTTTTTAGCTTGATGCATTTCGCCCCTTGTGGCTTCCTCGGGAGAGGGACTTATCATCAATAAATAAAGCTACATGCTTCTGGCTCAGTGTATGTGATTCAGGCCTTGCCCCTCCTATGGTCTGCCTCCCATGGGGGGTGAAAAACCCCATTCTTCACTTATTCTACTGTTTAATATTTGTCTTGTTTGCGGGCGAGGTGCCTTGTACCTGAGCTGGTGCTCCCACATTTTGGATTTTGGGTGGTGTGGGCTTACCTATTGACAAGGGTCAATGGTAAACCTGCATCAAATGTTATCTTTTGCATGGCAAACCTGCACCTGCACCCAATTTTATCTTTTGCTACGGGCCGATTTCTGAACTTGTTGCGAGACAATTTCTTGGAACAGATGGTGGAGGTTCCAACTAGGAAAAATGCCATCCTAGATTTAATAATTACTAATAATGGGGAATTAATCGAGGATATTGTAATTGGGGAGACACTGGGTAGTAGTGATCACAATGTGATTACTTTCAATATTAAATACAGGAAAGGAAAGAGGGCGGGACGGACAAGAACCCTTAATTTCAGAAGGGCAAACTTCGATAA
>NW_017306819.1:381089-461145 GCF_000935625.1 Nanorana parkeri
ATTTGGGGGTCATTGTAGACCACAAACTGAATGGTAGCTTGCAGTGCCAGGCTGCGGTAAACAAAGCTAGCAGGGTCTTGTCCTGTATTAAGAAGGAGATGTATTGCAGGGACAAGTCTATAATTGTGCCTCTATATAGATCGTTGGTTCGGCCACATCTGGAGTACGCGGTCCAGTTTTGGTCGCCGGTACTGAGAAGGGATGTTCTTGAACTGGAGAGAGTCCAGCGGAGGGCAACAAAACTAATTAGGGGAATGGAGGACCAGAGCTATGAGACAAGGCTACTGAACTTAAACATGTTTACGCTGGAATTAAGGAGATTAAGGGGGGATATGATTTTCATGTACAAGATGTTCAATGGTGACAGCAACATTGGCAACAAACTGTTTGAGATTAACTCCATTACAAAGACTAGAGGCCATCACCTTAAGTTGGTGGAGAAAAAATTCCAGCACAAGGGGTGAAGAGGGTTCTTTACAGTAAGAGCGGTTAAGGTCTGGAACTCATGACATCGAAAAGTTTGGACAATTTCTTGAGGGACCGTAATATCCAGGGATACCAGTATCCCTAAGAATGAGATGATGCGTGGACCTCTATGGGTTGGACTTGATGGACGTATGTCTTTATTCAACCCCAAATACTATGTAACTATGTAACATGTGCTCCAAGATGGAGACTCTCATAGGTTAGAGTTAGGACCGGACTACATAGAGGTGCCTTGGCAAGGCAGTGCAGCTTTCACATATTCTGCAGAAGACGGGCAGGAGCTCGGAGCTTCGGCTGAGTATAACTTATTTTTGATTCTAGACAAAAACGAGCAGTGCAAGGGTTAATAAAATGTTTTCCCCCATTAATCATTCTACACCACGTGACAACTTACCGTATATACTCGAGTATAAGCCGTCCCGAGTATAAGCCGAGGTACCTACTTTTACCCAAAAAAACTGGGAAAAAGTATTGACCCGAATATAAGCCGAGGGTGGGAAATGAGGCAGCTACTGGTAGATAGATACCAATAAAATTACATTAATATTTATTTAAAAGAAAAATAACCTAGCTCTGTAAGTGGAAAAGGGGGTACAGGGCTACATATCATGTACTACGGATCATTTAACCCATATCCTCCCATGCTCGCCTCCAGGACTTCTCTAGGGAGTCTCTCCCATCCTCTGGAACTCTTTACCCCAACCTGTCCGTCTATCTCCCACCCTGACTGCCTTTAGGCGATCCCTAAAGACTCTTCTCTTCAGGGAAGCCTATCCCACCTCAACCTAACCGCTGAACCTTCACATTCTCAAACAATTCATCTCCACACAGCTCCCTCCTCATGTATGACTTCCCCCTCCCTTTTAGATTGTAAGCCCTCAGGGGCCGGGCCCTCCTTACCATCTTGTCTTGAATTGTATTGTGATTGTAATGTCTTCCTTATATTGTAAAGCGCTGTGCAAACTGTTGGCGCGATATACATTCTATGTAATAAATGCAATAACATACCAATCCGGTGGAGTCTGTTCCTTCTTTTACGGATGTTTCTGGAACGGCGATCTTTGAGGAGCCCCGGAGAAAACTCAACTTGTCTTTGTCTTTCACTCAAATATATTCCTTTCTTACACACAGCCCACACAGCCTCCTGAGACATTGCACAGCCCACCTGAGAGCCCACACAGCCTCCTGAGAGCCCGCACAGCCTCCTGAGAGCCTGCACAGCCCACCTGAGAGCCCGCACAGCCCACCTGAGACCCCACACAGCCCACCCGAGAGCCTGCACACCCCACCTGACAGCCAGAGAGCCCACACAGCCCACCATAGAGCCTGTACAGCCCACCTGGGAGCCCGCACAGCCCACCTGAGAGCCCGCACAGGCCACCTGAGAGCCCACACAGCCCACCTGAGAGCCCACACAGCCCACCATAGAGCCTGTACAGCCCACCTGGGAGCCCGCACAGCCCACCTGAGAGCTCGCACAGGCCACCGGAGAGCCCACACAGCCCACCCTAGAGACTGCACAGCCCACCTGAGACCCTGCACAGCCCACCCGAGACCCTGCACAGCCCATCTGAGAGCCCGCACGGCCCACTTTAGAGCCTGCACAGCCCCCCTGAGACACAGTACAGCCACCTGAGACCCTGCACAGCCCACCTGAGAGCCCGCACAGCCCACCTTAGAGCCTGCACAGCCCCCCTGAGACACAGTACAGCCACCTGAGACCCTGCACAGCCCACCTGAGAGCCCACACAGCCCACCTGAGAGCCCACACAGCCTCCCGAGAGCCTGCACAGCTCACATGAGAGCCTGCACAGCCCACCTGAAAGCCCACATAACCCACCTGAGACCCTGCACAGCCCACCTGAGAGCCCACACAGCCCACCTGAGAGCCCACACAGCCCACCTGAGACCCCACACAGCCCATCTTAGAGCCTGCACTGCCCACCTGAGAGCCCACACAGGCCACCTGAGAGCCCACACAGCCCACCTGAGACCCTGCACAGCCCACCTGAGAGCCCACACAGCCCACCTGAGAGCCCACACAGCCCACCTTAGAGCCTGTACAGCCCACCTCTAAGCCCGCACAGCCCACCTTAGAGCCTGCACAGCCCACCTTAGAGCCTGCACAGCCCACCCTAGAGACTGCACAGTGCACCTGAGAGCCCACACAGCCCACCTGAGAACACTCACAGCCTACCTGAGACTCTGAAGACATCAGGCCGCCACTCCAGAGCAACACAAAGTATGTAGATTCATATGATTGGGATTTGTAGACCTCTATAGCTGGTGGTATTCTGCTTTGCTAATAGCACAACCTGTCATAAGCTGGATGCAGTGTGTGCTTTGTGGGGTTGCATGGAAGGGAAGGAACAATATCTGCCTCACCTGTTTTTTTTCCTGCAGACGGTGCCGAAGTAGTCCACTGCAAAAAGCATGATGTTATTGGTCATTGAGAGAAAAAAGCCTGATGTTATTGGTCAATGGGAGGAAAAAAATGACCTGGCATCAGTGATGGAAAAATATGCTGTAGGGTTAGTGTCATTGTGAGGAAGTGGTGATCCAGCTTTAGAGGTAGAAAAAGAAATCCCTAGCATCAAGACCTCAGATCAGCCCCTCTACCTTAACATTTATATCAGATCTGAACACCAGATCAGCGCCCCTTTAAACTTCAGAGATCAGTGCCTCCCGCTTAACACTACCCTCTTCAGTCCCAATAAAACAGCATGTTTCATATCTCAGATCAGCCCCCATTAAAACTGCCCTCTTCAGACCTTATATCAGCCCCCATTAATATTTCCCTCTTCAGAATTTAGATCAACTCAATCAAAATTGCCCTCTTCAGACCTCAGAGCAACCTCCATTAAAATTCTCCTCTTCAGACCTCAGATCGGTCCCATTAAAATTCTCCTCTTCAGACCTCAGATCAGTCCCATTAAAATTGTCCTCTTCGGACCAAAGATTAGCCTCCATTAAAATTGCCCTCAGCTCAGCCCCATTCAAATTTTCCTCTTTGAACATCAGCTCAGCCCCCATTAAAATTCTTCTCTTCACACCTCAGATCAGCCCCCACAATAATTGCCCCATCAAATCAGCTCCCATTAAAATTGTCCTCTTTAGATCACAGATCATCCCCAATAAAATTGCTGCTCAGATTATACAGAAACATTTTCATTTTCGGTCCTAGCAGTCATTGGTGAATATGACATGTTCCATATTATCAGGAAATGTAGAGCAGAGTTTTTCCTTCGCACATCTTACTTTACATAGAAGAAAACCACCATATTGGAGTGATAGTCTGCAGAGCACTGGAAGATCACTAGGAACCCACATTGTGCTTCGTCACCTTATCCGGGTCACCTCGCGATCATCTCCTGGTATAGATATTACGTCCTTCAGTTGGCACGCACATTATGCCACGTACATTGCACATTTGCAGGTCTTATAATAGAACCTATAGATCCATCACAGGTAGATTTTGTCCCCTACACTGACTGGTCTGTCTTCCTCAACAGGACACATTGTCCCATCTGGTGACATCCTGAAGAGAAGGCCTGCAGGTAGAATGGGTGACGTCCTTTGCACTGATCTCATGTTTGCGTCATCACCTAGATGATAACGTCACTCTTCTCTACTGTCTGAGCCCTTCCCTCCTGCATTGGCGCGTCCTATGGCTAGAAACAGTTCAGTAGCTAAGAAGAAACCGGTCTCTCTTCATTCCTCTTAGAGCTCTGACAGGGAAAGAATAATCAGCTGGAATTTCCACCCAGGCAGGTATACACAGCAGAGTGTACGCTGGGGACAAGGACACGCGGTTGCCAGTTGACGCACGTAACGTATGACAAGACCAGGTGTGCCTCGTACACAAACATTAGAGAATTGTGTCAGCGATCCTGGCACCTACGGACGACTAAAGTCATAAGAGGAATAATTAGAGGTGCACCGAAATGAAAATTTCAAAACCGAAACCGAAATTTAAAAAAAAATGTCAGGCAGTGAGATTGATGTTTCTGGAAATGGATTGTAAATAAGGCTGGGTTCACACTTGGCTGTATCCCAATGGAACCTCCCGACCAAAACGCCCCAAAGAAGTACATGTAATTCTTTGGGCGTAGGGCGGTTTCCCGCATGTTCGTACTCGCGGAAAACCGCCCAGATGGGAACCATGCACATTGAAAATAATGGCATTTCCCTGCTTGAGCGTTTTTCCGCGAGTACGAAAGCGCGGAAAAACGCCTAGGTGTGAACCCAGCCTAAGGCTGGGCATACACCTTACAACCATCGCAAGACTTTTGTCTTGCGATGGTTGTAAGGTACTTAAAAAAATTTACGATCTGCCTATCTTGCATAGGCAGATCGTACTGGCGATGATCACAAGCCACGCCCCCTGAGGGGCGGGCTTCCGATGACCGCAATGCCGAACGGGCAGTGTGCGCTTGCGCACACCGGCCCGTCCGGCTTTTATCTTACGAACATGCTACACACCCGCCGAACATCGTACGATGCTCGGCGGGTTTTCAAACATGTTCGTAAGTTCAAAGTCGTGCGACCTTACAGTAGTAGAGGTCGCACGGCTTCCACACACCTTACGATAATCGTACGATCGCGGGATTTCCTGTGATTATCGTACGATTATCGTAAGGTGTGTGGGGACCTTAAAAGTAAAGAAAAAGGATTCTGTCTTTTTGGTATGCTACTTGGCAAAGTAGCATATACCTGGAGGAAGAAAAGATTTTGTCTCTGGCTCAGTCAGTAGTTGTGTGATGGCCTAGTGAAGGTAGGTCAGATGACCTGGCGGTGGTGATGGGTACCCCGTCTTGTGGCTCATGACCCGGGTCATTTTTGGACCAGGTATTTGGAGTGGCCCCTGACAGACTATGGACTCAGGGCGCCCTTACAACCTAGTTGTAACTACAGTGTTTCCCGGAAAATAAGACACCGTCTTATATTTTTTTGGGCTCAAAAAAACACACTAGGTCTTATTTTCCAGGTAGCTGTTATTTTTTTTTATGTACAACAATCCAAAGTTAACGCAAATCCAAATTAAATAATCCAAAATGGCGAAGTTAAGAATAGGGGGATCAGTGCAATCAGGGATGCTGTACCTTTCCAAGAGCAATTTGGTAACCAATCACTGGACAGAATGAGCGAAACGCGCTTTCACTATCGATTACTCACAGGCGGAGTGCATTTGGTATCACTCCGCCTGTGACAGGAGCCGGTGCTATAGAGGAAGCATCGGCTTCTGCGGCTCTGATCCCTCTGCTGCCGCCTCGCTTCCTCTAGTGCTGGCTTCGTTGGCACCGCTGATTCTCTCCCGCAGCTCTTCAAGTTCCCCCTTATGCCACCACCGGCCTAGGAATGGTCACAACTAGGTCTTATTTTCGGGGTAGGTCTTATATTTTAGCAATTCCCAAAAATAGTACTAGGTCTTATTTTTGGGAAAACGGGGTATGTAAATATTTTTACTGGCATGACCAGTATATACAAGCAACACTAAACTTCACGGGCTGCAGTTTTAGAGAGCTGTGGCTGTGAGGGACTGCAGTCATGTACCCACCCCTTCGTATTCCCTTGTCCATTTGCAAAAGGCATTGTATTTTTTTCACAGAATTAACAATAGGAGAAAAAGGGCACATACCACACCTGCTCTCCCTTTGTCCGTTCACAGAACACCTTGCATTCTGCGAAACATTAGCCTTTTGGGAATGAACAAGAGAAGAGGATGGTGTGATTATATGACTCGAGCTCCTCATTGTTGCAGCCACAGCTCTTCATCCATGCAGTGCCAGAAGTCTGTACATTCCAGCACAAGTGAGGCTAGGATTTTGAAACTAACCAACATGGATCCAGACCTAGGATTAGCATTATCAGAGGTAACTTGTCTGTATGGAATGTAAGATAATCACATCCAACCATATCTGTCATGAGCAATGGAATATCTCCAAACTTTAACCCACCTACTATGGAACTGATCCTTTTATATACCACTCCAACAATGGATATTTATGCACTAGATATGTATTTGCATGTTAAACATTGCTATGTACCTACAACACCTTGTACCTACTTGTATTAATTGTAAAATTTTCAAAAACTATTCGAAAAAAAAAGTAAGGACACTTTTTTTTTACAGAAATAGTTTTTATTAAGGGTTTCGCAGAAACAACTTTTCAAAGCATACAAATAACAGAAAGGCATAGAGCATAGACAACATGCAGACCTTGGTATCCAAAATATCTGATTTATCCTCCACAATACAAAATGTAAATCATCCATGTCATAAGCACACAGTAAAACCACTGAGTGAGGTGTGTACAGGTCCCCACCACCGCGTAGGTCATATCTCCACCACCCCTGAAGACCCACGTTGGTCCGGTGGGGGGTTATGTGTCAAGCTCAAGGCCCAGGGGACGAATCCAGCCCACCAGGCCATTTCCTAGACTTCTACTTTCAGATCTAGGTATTAAGTTATTACTAAAACCAGTGATAATCGAATGCAGAGCCAATTTATGATAAAGATTAGATACATTTATATAGTCTTACAGATACAACCGGCCCTTTGAGGGCAACCATAATGTTGATGCGGCCCATGATTAAATTGAGTTTGACACCCCTGCTCGAAGACATAGGACAAAGAATTAGTAGTGGAGTAACCCTGAGAATAGATGGCCAAGGCGCTACAAACAACATGTTACAACAGACAAACACAGAAAGAGAAGAGAGGAGAGGGACGCTGGCATTATTAATTGGAGATCAACAATGGTAGCCCCCGTATTTTCCTTACTTTAATGGGTGCAAGTATTTATGTCAGATTTAGGTACAGACTAACCATTGCATTTCCATTTACTTTGGATTTTTTGCATGTATTTAGTTTCAGTTTCTATTACTTAGAAAGGACACCCAACATAATTGTGTTTACTCATGCAAATGGTATCTGGGCGAGGTATAGCCGAGGCCTTTAAAGTGTGAAAGTTAGAGAAGGTCACAGAAGTCTCATACATTGGCAAACATGGACAGGTAAGACAGAACTGTATGCTCTTTTAATGAAGACCGGGACAAATAAATGACTATTAGGGCTGGGAGAAAAAAATCTTAAATGTAGTTTTTTCTGATCATTTTATCTTTGATGAGATCGGTAGAGAGAAAAGCAAGTTAGTTGCGTGCAAGTGACATTTATTCTAGTAAGAGTTCCATATGGGGCAGAATTGAGGTCTGACAAAAAGCCTTTGTGATGTGGAATGTTCAATATGTATCAGTTGTTATACAAAGAGAAAAATATACTGTAAGATTCTTGATTATGTTTACAAGTGGATGGAGTTTTCACGTCTCTCTCCCTCTCTCGTTCCCAACATACTTCAGCTTTCTTTATGAATCCCTTTTTCTTCTTCTTCCTTCCCTTTTCCCCAGTCTTTCTTATACCTTTCCCTTTTCCATGTGTTTTCATCCCCTCTTCGACATTAAAGTAGGGTTGCCACCTTTTCTTCATGCGAAACCCGAACACTCTAGTGCCGCACCGCAATTTCTTTTTGATAATATACAGGAGAGAGAGAGGAGAGACAGCCAGGGGAGATAGAGGAGAGATATATTTTTAAGTTGTATGCATTAAAAATAATAAGTGCTAGTATAACACTTCCAGATATTTATTATCACTGACAATGTTTAAAGTAAAAGGGTTAGGTGACACATAATTCTGTGTTCGAGCAACACATCTGCCTGAAGCAGAACCCCTGTGCCCTTCAAGACTCATTATGCACCCTGTGTTTCAGACACCTCCTTTCTCCCTGAGTTGCAGCATCCCTGCGTGTCCTGCGACTGCTCGATGCACTGGGCTCTCGTGCAGTGCCTGAATGGTCAGGTTACCCCTGGAGGGGTATAAAGGAGAATGCAGGTCAGGGTACAGAGAGGTATGGAGGGGAAAGCAGGTCAGGGTACAAAGAGATATGGAGGAGAAGGCGCAACAGGGTACAGAGGGGTATTGAGGGGAAGGTGGGACAGGGTACATAGAGATATGGAGGAGATGGCAGGACAGAGTACAGAGGGGTATGGAGGGAAAGGAAGGTCAGTGTATAGAGGGGTATGGAGGGTAAGGAAGGTCAGGATACAGAGAGCTATGGAGCGCAAGGAAGATCAGGGTATAGAGAGGTATGGAGGGGAAAGAAGGTCAGGGTACAGAGGGGTATGGAGGGGAAGGAAGGTCAGTGTACAGAGGGGTAAAGGGGGAAGGAAGGTCAGGGTACAGGGGGGTATAGAGCGGAAGGCAGGTTATGGTACAGAGACTGGTCAGAGCAGAAAGGGGGAAAAGGTTAATTAGGTCAAGGTTCATATTGGGAACAGACAGGAGCAAAGAAGCCAGGGTTAGGAGGGGTATGGTGATGAAGGGTAAAGTCAGGGTTAAGAGGAGGGTTCCAAGTTGCATGGAGGAGTTCTGACAGATGGAAACTGTGAGAAGCTTCAGGGGACAGGTTTAGGGTTCAGATAGAGATGGAGGTGGTTGGGAGGACAGTATTCTGACAGGGATAGACAAAGACGTGGGGAAGGGGAAAAAAAGAGGACAGACAGGTCGGGTTTCAGAGTGTAATGGTGGAGCATGTCCCAGACAGATCATGGTTTCAAGGTGAATTGAGAGGGTCAAGGTTTAGAGATGTGGGGGGCAGCTGCCAGACATGTTGGGTGCTAGTTACCTAATATGGACGCCAGTAAACCATACCCCCACCTTTAACCCCTCAAGTGCCACACAGCCACATACCTGTAGCCACCGGTGAGAGCAATGAGACTTTCACACACTGACAACCGCTTGCTCTGCCGGGATTGCGCTAACACAGCAGAAGGCCCTCCTCCATGCGCTCAACACCAGGACCCCGTGGGTCTGCTCAGTGTACAGCCCAGAAGATCTGCAGCTGACCCCTTAGATCTGCTGATTCTGTGCCAGAGATGAAAGCCCAGGTTGCTGTAGCTAGGGGGAGGTTGTGAATCAGGAAGGGGGACCCACAAGGAGCTGGGGAGAATTGGGGAGTAAAAAGAGGGGATCAGGGCTGCAAGAAGCCCCTTTCTCCATAAACTCCAACCTTCTTCTTCAACTATTCCTTGTTTTCCAATGCCTCAATGATTTTCTTTAGTAGAGTAGAGAAAGGATAGAACCTGGTCTGATTTGTGTAAGGGAGGAGACTCAACTATCCTCATAGATAGAAATAGCTGGGAGGCAAGGCAATGTCATAATTAGGGGGGACTTCAACTATCCTGATACTGACTGGGCAAATGAAACTTCACACTCAAGTAAGGCCCGTCACTTCTTGAACATACTCCGAGATAATTTTATGCGACACGTGGTGGAAACCCCAACTAGAAAAAAATGCTCTGTTGGATTTATTAATTACAAACAACACAGAGCTGACTACAGATATAAAAATTGGGGATAACCTGGGGAAAAGTATTCACAGAACTATAATGTTCACCATAAACTCCAGGAAACATAGACATGTTGGAACAACAAGAACATTTAGGGGATTATTCACAGAGAGATACAGCCGTAGCTTCAGCTGATCCTTTGGCTCTCTTCGGCCGCCGGATCCCTTCGGTTCAGTCGAACCCAAGGGCCCACGTACGGGCTAATTATTATAGCCCATACAGCAGCCGAAGGTGGCCGAGTGGCCCAGCCGAGCCGAAGGCATATGCTTCGGCTCCGTTGAGCCGAAGTGACAGCCAAAGCAGGGCGAACGGCCTGCCGAAGGCCGTTAAATAATTATAAAATGATATATACTGTATAATACAGAAAGGAACATATGGTGCAGGAAGTACAACAACATCAGAAATTGTTTAGTGACATTGTGTTATTCAACAAATTCTTATATCATGTTTCCTTGTGTTTTTTACATGTATAGAACAAGCACTGCTGTCTGCGAACTGTGTTCTAAAACAGTGAACGATTATATCACTAACCCATGTACACACGTGTTCTGCTGGCCATGCATCATAAAATACCGAGATGAATCACCCCTATCTAGAGGCAACTGCCCAACATGCTACTTTAACCAGGTAGGAGCCATAGTGAATGGACAAGATGAAGATGATAATATGATTCACTATGTACATTATCCTTATTAACTTTAAAATATTACAAATGACCAGTCCCGAGATGTGATGGCTGCATTAGTTTTCCTTTATTTTCACTTGTTGATCCTGCCAGTAATGCACTTCATGTCCTGAGGTGAAAACACTTACTGTACTGTATTTATAGAGGAGCAGCATTGTTACCCTAGGAAAGAACCTGTTTTAGGTCTAGAGAAGACCACTTTGTCCTCGATCCGTGATCATCACCGGGGATGGTTAACTCCACAGTTAACACTTTACACAGAATAATAGCTGCCACCACGTGTTCTAACAAAACATGCACCGTTCCCAGCAAATGCTGAGAAGATTCAAAACTTAAACAATGCCTGTGATGCCCACTGTCCCTTCAGAGAGGAATATAACAGGTTTTACAATATGGCAGCGCTGCTCACAGAGACAAGTTCTTATTTAGAGAGTAGAGATAAGTTTAACAATTTTGAAAGATTGTTTTTAATAAAAGAAGATTTCCTCACTTGCCTTTCCCAAACTATCAATTTCATAACAATAGTCATATTTTAATACACTTACCACCTGATAAAACATATTATTGTGTCTTATAAAATTAGCTTTGTGTAGATACCAAACTTCACATATCTGTAATGTATGCCTCCCTTCCAAACCCATGTCTGGTACACTTGTACTCAGGTTTAAATGATACATCTATATATAGTGTGTGTGTGTATACATATATATATAATATATACAGTGTATATATACATATACACACTTTCAGCCCAGGAGAGGAGCCTTGTTAACTTTGCAAGACTGAAGGAAAGGCCAGAGTTCAAACCTGGAGATCAAAGCAACATTATAAAGGCACCATGTTACTTTTAGGGAAACAGCATGTGAGAACAATTAGTGGATCCAGAGATATAGACAATTATAGTGTAGCGCTCACCCCAGAAGGAGCCGCTGATTGTACCAGGTCCATATCTAGTCAGTCTAGGGGTTGAATTCCAGCTGCACCCATTAGCACTAACCGCCCTCTTCTTGTGCCCACAAATTGATGTCCAATTCAGATGTATGATGCTAGTCGAACATTTTATTGAACTTCTGATTAGGGAGAGAGGGTATAGGGGTTCTAGATGTCTAGTGGTAACCATCCTTAGCTACAGACTCACCGGATCTTGTACCAAGGGAGTGCATATCCACAATCCAAGAAAGAAACACTGACCCCGCTCTGAAGTCCACATAGATCCAGTGCACTTCAAGAGCCTGCACTGGTCCTGGTTCTTTCCATCTCTGAGGCCTCCTCCATGTTGGAGGCCTCCAGGGAAACCTCTTTCCCCATCTCAGCCAATGCCCAACCCCAGGCCTCGGCCTAGCCTGGGGGGCAGGCTGAACAGGACCCAACCTTAATCCATGGCTGGTCCAGGCAAGCGAAAGCACATGGCAGCTCCCACCCATATATGTACACTCTGTCAGCAGGCACCACTGGCTGAAAGAAGCCCAGTGGTTGGCTGCTGCACTGTACACACATTACAGTGTCACCTATTGGCTGTCCCACAATGAGTCTCACTCCGCCCAGGGGGGTACAGACAAGGTTAGACACCTGGGAATTAACCATGTACTTGCTGCTACAAATCCAGCCAGGCTGTCTACAGCCCTGGCTATCACCAAATGCATGGTAGTCACATCACAAAAGGTGATGGGCGATACAATAGTTATATGTAAATCTCAACATCTCCTGTGAAAGATGAGCTTTCCTTTTCCCTCTCACCTTACAATTGGTCATAAGGATGAGCCATTACATTAAAGGACCTATAGGGAGGCCTAATGGCTGGGTGGAGGTGGGAAATTGAGATTTGCATATAAATTCAGTTGTTTATGTCTCTGGATCTATGGATTATTTTAGCATAGGGTTTCCACTGGAGGTAACCCCTCCTCTGCTTGTAAATTTGTTTCTGAGTTCTCAATAACCAACAATATTTTCTAATGTTTATATAACCTACAGCACTTGTAAGAGAGAAGTTCACTGGTGGTTATGGGCAGCAGAAAGTTCTTCCTTGACATGTTTTACTACACGAGGCCCAATGTGGCCAACGACAAGCCACAAATGTATTCCCTATTATGAGGATTTATTATTTGAGTCTAGATCAACTTCTTGGCAATACTTTCTGACTTTGGTTCTTTAATTCCCCTAAACAGCCTGTACAATTGGTTTCGACAAATGGAACTGGACAAATGCAGCTAGAGGAGTCTGCAGTACAGAGATGTTTCTTGGAATGTGAGGACCGCCCTGTCTATGTGATCAGTGTGGTTGGAGAAAGGCGAACAGGAAAATCATTTCTAATGAATTATCTTATGAGAGTCCTTCGTAGTCTGGTAAGAATGTCAGATGGGTAACTTGTTCAGATATATACTATAGATCAGGCTCACTGAAAATAATAACTGAGACGTTGGAAGAGCTCCTAATGTGGTCATTTCAAGATCAATGGCCTTTTTGCCCATTTGATAAAGCGGAATCTGCCAAAGCGACCTCCCTAGCCATGTGCTCTCCCTCATTGCCACCTTGTTTTGGTTTTCGCAGCTTTGGCCATTTTGATTAGCTGGCCCTGGTTGACGTAACTCCCAGCCATGCACATGGGAGTCAATTCATCCCAGCACCCAAGGCATGCCGAGATTGTACAATCTTTGGAAACTTGCTAGTAATCACGTAATGATTCTGGCAATGACACTCCTATTCTGGGAGGTGTACTTGATATTCTGCCCTTGCACATAGTGTATGTACAAAGATAATGCTTTAGCTTAAACCTTTTGTGTATTCCTAGCCTAACCTTATCATAAAAAGATTGCACACATTAATAAATGTCTACTGAAATTAACAGGAGAAGACGAATGTTTACAATTTTGGAGGAGAAAACGAAGCCCTGAATGGTTTCCCGTGGAGGCCTGGCCCTGTTAAGGTCACTCAGGGCATCTGGGTTTGGGGTAAACCCTTCCTTCTGGAGAACAATGGACAAAAGGTAAGTGCCTCCCCATATTTTACTTCTGGTGCTGCACTATAGGTGCCTCACCAACGTAACAGGTATTTTCCATGGGGCTGAATATTAGTAATTTTATAGTCATGGTGTAGGGCAGGGCTCAAAATTTCCACTCGCCCCCTCGCAATTTGCGATGAAAAAGAAATTGAGGATTTGGTGTCCTCAATTTCTTTTCTATTTTAAAAGGGAAATGTCGGGGGTCTGTTCAGATGAAATCACACGTATATGGTGCTCAAGATTTGTCCCAAGTGCACCACACTCTTTATCCTTCCACTGTGAAAGTTCTTTGTGCAAAGTCCATACGTCAACTCCAATTATCACCCAGGTGCTCCCCCTCTCAGTGGGCCGCTCACCTTATAAATAGACCTGAACAGGTCTAGAATCGCTTTAATGGGTCTCCAATCGATCTTATTCAAAGGCCATCTCTCCACAATCGTTGCACAGAAAATGACGTCAGCGTCTCATCACGACCATATCCAATAAAATATAAAAACAGCCCATAGCATAAAACCGCAATATTAAAAAACCTCCTTTATTTAAAAAACTACTCACATGAGGAAAGTAGACATAAAACTTCAAATAAATGTATGCTCGACAACTCTCCAAGTTCTCTGGGTGCAAAGACAGATCAAACAGGAGCTGTGCTGCCGACCATGCAATCTCCAATCCACGTCTGCCAGACTCCGCCCTACACGTTATATCACAATTGACTTCATCTGGGGTTTGATCTATTTATAAGGTGAGCGGCCCACTGAGAGGGGGAGCACCTGGGTAATAATTGGAGTTGACGTATGGACTTTGCACAAAGAACTTTCACACTGGAAGGATAAAGAGTGTGGTGCACTTGGGACAAATCCTGAGCACCATATACGTGTGATTCCACATTTGTGTATATTTGAACACGGAATATATGATTGAACTTTCCAGAGGACTATTATTTACAAGAAGATTCATTGTGAACACTTTTTTGATTGCATGTATTATTTAAGCACACATTTATTATAAAGATTTGTTTATGTATTGTTCTAGATGAAGCGCAGCACATTCATTATAAGGGAATAAACCCCCTCGAGTCCTTACTAAACCCAGGGCAACCTACACACTACCTGATAGTAGAAACTATATTACAAAACTAAGCTTTAACCACCTGCTGTCCGGCCGTTGTAATTAAACGGCCGGACAGCGGCTTCTTGAGAGCGGGTGGGCGTCTTTAGACGTAGGCGGCGGGCACGAGCGGGAAACCGGCATTGGATGTAAACAGCCAGCGATGGCTGTTTACATACAAGCGTTCGGGCGTCTGTAGAGACGCCCGATCGCTTGTAATATGCGGTCGCGTGTGCGCCCCCCCCTCCGTCGCCGCTGCTGCTGGCGATCCCGGGCTCTGCTGTTCCCGTTGTGAGCCCGGGACCAGCACAGCAGCTCTGTGGCCGGAGATCAAACAGAGCTCAGTACACGAGCTCCGTTTGATCTCCTCTTCTGAATGCAGGCAGTGATGTGTATTACATCACTGCCTGCATTCAGTGTCACTCTCCGGTACAGAAACCGGAGAGAAGCTGGTGAAGCAGCTTCTCTGGGGGTCCCAAGGTGACATTAGGGGTCTTAAAGACCCCTGATGTCTCCATAAAGCTCAGTGAAAAAAAAAGTTTAAAAAAATGTAAGTTACAAAACAAAATTAAAAAATTAAAAATCACATATCAAATTATAATAATAATAATAAAAAAAATTAAAGTCCCCCGCCCCCACATGCACACGCAAACATGCGTCAAGCCCTCCTACGTGCGAAAACGCCGATTACATCCATTGCGCCGCACATGTTACATATCGCCGCGAACGTCGGAGTGCGAGCAATAATTCTAGGGTCATCAATCACTGATAACACTAAACTGATGAGCGGTAAAAGTTTTTAAAGCGTCGGCTATGGTCAATTTTAGGCATGGTAGTTTTTTGCGATTTAACGGGTGTGCGCAATTTTAAAGCTTGACATGTTTGGTGTCTATTTACCTGACGTGGCCCCGTCTTTTATATTTTACCAAAAAATTGGGTATTAATAAATGTTTTATAACATAACGTAGGGAGAACAGGGGGTTTTTTTCCAAAATTTTCGGTACTTTTTTCATTATATAGTAATAAAAAAAAACCCCCGTGGTGATTAAATCCCACCAAAATAAAGCTCTATCTGTCCCCAAAAAATGGTATAAAATTAATTTCAGTACAGTGTTGCATGACGGAATAAATGTCAGTCAAAGTACCGCAGCGCCGAATACTGAAAAATGATCTGGACAGGAAGGAGGTGTAAACACCTCGGTCAGCAAGTGGTTAAGTAAGTAGTGTCATACTGGCTCTACGGTAGCTACGGTAAAACAGCCAAACTGGTGACTTGGCTTCTGACAAAGCTTGTTGTTAAAGCAGAACTAGCCAATTGGTGGACCTGTCAGAACACAGGTCTCATTCAGCCAGGTGTCCTGCCATTGCAGCTGATCTCTGGTACCAGAACGGTTTTACTTAGCCATTTGGGTTGTAGTTTGTTGAGGAGAGGGAACTACTTTAGGTGTCTAACATTGTTTTGGCCAATTTTGAAAGCAGAGTTGATAGTCTTAGAAACTGGTGATAGTGGCTCCCTTTGTTGGCAGTCACATGCCCATATCATCTTTGATGAAGGAGTTTTGGTGACTGCTGTCAAGGCAGCACCACTGATGGCCTAAACTCTGATCTCCCCCTTCAGCAAAAATCATATGAAGAGTGTACAACACCGCTTTTTGTAGGAGACTTAAATATTGCAGTGTTTATGTTTCCATGTCTGCATTCAAGAGTCTGGGATGGTCAACAGTGATGGCAGCAGTGAAAGATTCATGTTTTATTAGGTCATTTCTGAATACCGTATTTGCCGGCATATAAGACGGGTTTTGAAACCTTAAAACATCACCCAACAATCGGGGGTCGTCTTATACGCCGGGTACATACAGAAGGATATGGTATACTGTATGTAGCTTCGGCTACATACAGTATACTGCGCTGAGTCAATCACGGCTGGTTTTGTATTAATGAATACAAAGCCTGTATTCATTAATACAAAACTTGCCGTGATTGACTCAGCGGAAGACGGAGGACGCTGCGGGGATCGTGGACAAGGTAAGAGACTGTAATCCCGAGTGTGGGTCGGGGTTACCGCTTATGGTACTGAAAATTAACCCCGAGCCACACTCGGGAATACCGCCATGGATGTTAGTGGGTGCATTTAAACATTATTACGACGAGTATAGCCCAAAACCTATATTTTAACACAAAAAGTAGGGGGTCGTCTTATACGCCAAGTTGTCTTATACGCCGAGTCGTCTTATACGCCGAGTCGTCTTATACGCCGGCAAATACGGATCATTGCAATGGTCTCTTGAAAAAACAGAATGCCTTGCTGGCAATGTAACAATTCCTCGATCTTGTTCCCTATAGATGGCTGTATTTCTTCTGGACACTGAAGGCACCAAGAATACAACATTTCATGAGCCTGCCAGCGTAAAGCTGCTTGTATTAACCATGATGATCAGCTCTCACCTTGTAAGTAACAATTTGGTCTTACTGCCCATACTTTATAAATGCCCCTGGTAGCAGTCATCATAAGCACTAATGTAGGTAATTGTGCACACCAATGACATTTGTCCAACAACCCCAATCTATAAGAGTATGTAGGAAAAAACACAGTGTTTGAAAAGTTATCCTTCTAACACTCACCAATGCACAATCTTTTATTACTGACAACCTCAGTATGGCTTGGTCCTTGCTTGGTCATGACCAGTAATGCTGGTTGACACATGACTAGGGCACGCCATAGGTTCCTTTCTGCACCAAAACCCTGCTACGCCACCTCCCCCAACTACCTCCAACCCCAAATAACAGACCACACCATTTTTTGGTATAACTGGTTGTAGCAGCCCTTTATTATAAAACATCATAACGTAAAACCAATATATATACCTAAACATTAGATTAATGTAATCAACAATTAACTAAATGATGTGTGTGTCCATGCACACACGGCCACACCTCTAAACAAATATATATATATACCGACCGGATTGTTGCAGAGACCTTTTCCACCTCATACTGTAATGGTCAGCATGCCTGCTGACTCCGCCACACCGAGGACTGCGCACCAGAGACGAGTCCTCACCAACACCAAATTAGCACCACCATACACCGCGGATGAACCATGTCACCCTGGCGAGTAACCAAACCACACATCCTAAATGTATAATAAGTGGGGGCAGGTGGGCGGGAAGTTCCTCGCCGTTTTCTAATTCCCAACTGACCAGGAAGATATCTCCGCCTTCTCATCCCACTGTGAAGCCCCTCCTAGACCACCTATCACTCGGCCAATCAGGTAAGTGCCCCCTCCATTTTGAAGCAAAACCTCGCCTTCGGCCAATCAGGTAAGTGCCCCCTCCATTTTGCAGAAAAAAACCTTGACCTTGACCCCTCCTTCCTGTCCCCATGTTTGTCCTGTCATGTAGTCCCTCCGCCTATTTCTTTTTTGTCATTAGCTCCGTGACTATCTGGTGCATCACTAGCAAAGACACTAGGGCTGAATTCACACCTTTCCTTGTATATTTTTCTGCATTTTTACATAATGTAGCCATTTTAGCCTAAGTGGAGAGGCTCTTTAAATTTTGTGCTGCTGGAACTGTAATCAGTCTGGCTGATTTGTGGTCTGTGATTATTTGGTTATTCCTAGGTGTTCTGCTATTGTCTGCAGTGCATCTACCTGTAGTAAGGGTGTGACCCTGCCACAGAGTGGGGCAGCCAATGGGAGAGGATTAGGGGTGTTTATGCCTCACCAGCAAATTAGTAAGGGTTTCATGGCCAGTGGTGCATGCTGGGGAAGTGCATAAATACTCAGGAATTGCCATGTGCTCGGGTCAGTCCACCCTCTGGGCTTAGCCTAGGGGTAGGGTGTGCACAGTTGGAGAAGCTAGCTACGCCTGAAGTTTTCAGGAGGCCAGCTGTTGACCCTGGTGGGCCTGGAACTGTCTGGGATAGAGAACTAGAGGAGCCCTTTATCTGCTGGAGGTGCCAGAAAGGCCAAGATGGCATAGACCTGAGGGACAAGTCTGGTGTCTCTCCCAGGGAAGATCTCAAGTATGTCCTCCGTCCAGCTGTGGCTCTAATACACAGTCTCATCCTCTGCTCAACTAAAGTATTCCTGCACTGTGGAAGCTGGAAGGGACTGGTGAGTCTGGAGTCTATTTGTCCATGGATGTCTGTAGCCCTATACACTCTCTGCCAGTTTGGCTGTTCTACAATAAAGCATTTAAAGTGACTGGCACCCAATTCACAGATCACATCACACAACCCACCTAAGGATCCATACCTGAGAGTGAAATGTCAGCCCTTCCTGCCTCTGGGGTTCGCCACATTCCTCTGGGGGTCAGGGGGCGCTACAATACATTATCAACAATTATGTGTTGTCATCAATAGACCCAATCTTTTAACACATCCAAAAATCGACAACACATGCCGATGCATAACACAGAGGTGAGCACGCGCCATTTAAAACAATGGCTAACCTGGGTATATGTTGACATGTTCTGAAATACAAATCTGAAAAAAAAGTTTCTCCAGAAACTTTACAATGTATATGGTTTTTCTGGAAGGGATTGGAACTGGAGTTAGACTTTAAAGCACGATTGTTCTAGTACTTTACCTGGTGCCCGGTCATAAATAAAGATCAACGAATAGACATGGACAGGAGATGGAACCAATGGTCGGATTCTTTTGGTGATGTGCATGGGATAACAGTGGAGAAGCCTTGGGAATTATTTTCTTCACTGCAGGTAGTAAGGATTCTGTTCTCAAGATAGTGTCAGCCACAGTCTCTCTAATAGGAGGAGTGGAGATCCAGCTACCCCATTGAGGAGATTTTGCTATTCTTTTACAACAGTCTCATTATAACCAACCGTCTCTCATGCATAGGGATGAATAAAATTGAGAGTTTTTGTTTCACAGAAATTTTCAGTGAACACCAGGAGATGTCAGCAAAATATTTCCATTTTGGCACAATGCACTGGCGCTAATAGGGAAGGCAAGTGAAAGACTTGGTTTTGAAGGGTGAAATGGTCTTTAAATGTCTCTTGATGACTCTTTTGGCCATACCTTTCAGACTTCAGTTCCTTTTTACCTTGCACTGAAAGTGCATAAAAATCTATGTATCGTTTTCAGTGGCGTTTTCTAATCTATGTGTTGTTGTGTGGGGCAATGTACTTAAAAGTCCTCCAAATCCACCCCACTCATCCCTTCTATCTGTGGTTGACTTCTCCTCAGCCACCGAACATCCAACCATGCAGATAATAACTCTTACCAATCTGCATTATACATAACTTGTTTTATTAATTGTGATTTATTTTGTAATGTTTTAGGTGTACAATGTGAAAGCCGATGTAAAAGACACAGATGTAGACTATCTTGAGGTAAGAAGATCTTCATTTATTTAAATTTGGTAAAGTCGCAGTATCTGGTTACATGTTAATGTAAACTGGATCTTGTTTTTCAGATTTACTCTGATCCAATGGAAAGTGATCCTTTCCACCCATTCTTTACATTAAAGGTAAACATTATCTGCTACAGTGTCGTCTTTGTTTTCATGCCAGCTTGACTTCAGTTTTTCCAGGTTTTAGAAAACGTAACTCTTGCAGTGGGGCTACCCCTACACTACAAGGGTTAACTCCAGTGGTCCCCACACCACCACCTCTGGGTCACTCTATGGGCCACCTGAATGTCTATGGGATGAGAATGGCTTGTGGATATGCTCATCCCCGTGCGGCAGCGGTATTAGGGTTGCCACCTGTCCAGGATTCACCCGGACAGTTCGGGTTTTGAATGCTGTGTCCGGGTTTCATGGCAGCAGAAACCCGGACACAAGATGTCAGGCAGACAGGGGCAACCAAAATTAATATAGGGACTACCGTCCCCCCACTGAAAACAGTGATATTTACATATGAACGGGTGGCACTAATTACATATGAATAAGCCGCGACTCATTCTCCCAAAAAGATATCCACGTGTCGCCAGAGTGTTCGGGTTTCGCTTGAAGAAAAGGTGGCAACCCTAAGCGGTATCTAGGTGTCCGTTGGGTGTAGGGTGTTTTTGGATGTAGCACACTGCTACATCCAAAAACCTCCTACACCCAAGGTACACCTACACCCACACTGAACAGATGTTACCTGGTCCAGGTACATTGTTATCGGGACAGACTATCCTGATTTATGTGAATGAGTTCTTCCATTTCAGCTACATTGTTGACGCGTGCAAAGCATTCCAAATGGATTGGTGGAAGGGGTGATTTCCAGTGTCTTGGAATAGATTTTGCCTCATTCAACAAGTGTAGTAGTGGAGAGAGTTCTTATTGCTTTACGGGAGACCAGCGTAGTAGAGGAGGAATCGTGCTGGTTGATAATCTAAAGTGCAAAGTCTAATTCTTACCAGAAAGATTGGATCTGGGGAATAAAATATAATTTTATAATGATTACAAGCTCTTAAAACAATGTATTTCTTAAACTCAGCTCTTTCTCACACTCACTACGCTTACACAGCTCCTCCTTACTCTTGACTGTCTTGTACAGCTCCATCCCCCTACTCAGCTTTCTTGTCCAGCTCCTCCTCACACTCATCTTTCTTGCACAGCTCTTCCTCACACTTGGCTCTCGTCTCTTCTGCAGTTCTGCAATTTTATGCTGAATAATGTTGGTTTCGTTTTATAGTATTTTGATGTCTTGGTTCGGGATTGGCGTGATAGCAACGAAGACTACGGAGCAGAAGTTGCCGAATCCTATATTAAAAGACAAATAGAGGTTTGTAACTTTACATCCATCATAATTCTAATCATCAGAGCATTCCTGTTCTACTTTTTCCACTATTTTGCTAGTTTCTAATATGGAAGGATACAATAAGTGTATCTTGCAGCTCCTGGTCAGCAATGATGAGACTTTGATGAGACTTTGTGCACCAAAACAAAAGTTGTGGAAAGTCTTACAGTTCATTTTCTGCAAGAACACAGCCACAGTCTGAATAAAACATCCTGTCCCTGCCAGCCATTCACATCTGCAGGACTGGTGAGCTCTGTGTGAGAGTACAAGTCTATTTGTAGTGGTATGACATCCCCTGTGAGTTAATGTGGTGCAATCAGCAGGGAGCATGTTGGATTGCTGCAGAGAGACTACTGCTTTCATACAGAGTTCAGCGGTCCGTCCCTGCAGCATGATGGCGCACGGGGACAGGATGTTTTTCTCAGGCTATGGCTACTTTCTTACAAGAGCAATCCGTAAGACTTTCAGCAGTTTTGAGCGCAAAGTCATCTTTAAGTCATTTGTGGTGCGGTATATCACGTACCTGACTGGAGACTCAGCTGTGAAGGGGGCTGCCCGTGCACCTCTTGTCCCACACCTCTGGAAGTAGTGACAGGGGATGTAAGGACAGTGTGGGGCCCAGGTGCCGGTACTGGTGGCTGGCCGGTTCTTGAGGAGGCGCTTGAGGGCGTTGGACCATCTGGTGAATCGGCAGGACTGAGATGACACCGGGACCTCTTGAAAACAGAGCAGGCAACGGGTATGAGGCCAAGGAAGCACTGGCAGGATGTCGTTGCTCAGGATGCTGATGGAGTGATCCATCAAGTGGCAGACCAGGAGGGAAGTCAGGTTCAAGCCGACGTCATACACAGGGAGCCGAATCTTGAGGTGCCAAATCACAGATCAGGAGCAGGGTCAGGAAACATAAGCCAGGGTCATACACAGGAGATCAGAGAGCAGAGGTACCAAATCAGGAGGAGGAGGCGGAGTCCAATGGTCACAAGTCAGGTTCATACACAGGACGTCAGGATACAGGAGTACAGGGCACACAGGGACAAGCTGAAGACCACTCAGCAACTTGGTCATGGCTTTATGTCTGTTTAAATAGGATAGTGTGCATGCTAATGAGCGTGCACCTGTACGGTAACAAGCACGTTTCTGCGCGCTCACGTACGTGCGCTATTGCGCATAAACATTCCCGTACGTGCGCATTCACGTGCTAAAGTGCGTTTTCCAGGAACTTTGGGCAATGGACTGCATACTTGTGTGCGTGCACGTTTTTGAGCAGGAGTCCATCTGCAGGTAAGTCTCTTACACGGTATCTATAGTATCAATTATGTCCATGCTTATATCTATGTTATCATTGGCAGAAACTGGGGAAAAGGCACACGCAAAGTATTTTAAAGCTGTTAGAAGAAAGAATAGTGCGATGCTTCTTAATGACATATCCTGGAGATGTCACAGCTGAAGGTGAAGACGCAAGACTTAGAGGTAAGCTTCTGCATACTACATGTAGGTATGTCTTTTCATCAGCAAACATGTAGCAGACATGCAGACAAATGGCTGAAAATACAGATAGATTACCTATAAGAGAGTGGATTTACCAGCCAAAGAATTTTCCATTCTGTCCATCCAGTCCTGAGATTTACGCAGCCCTGCTGACCACACAGTTACTCCGACGCTAATTTTACGGTTACAGTTATAGACTATAGAAGGAATGCAGTGGTATCTCACCACCCCCAGCCTGTTGAATGGACAGTGAAAGAACTGCAGGTGTTCTGTTTCTAATGCCACTTTATACATTCACATACCTCCTTTACATCATGATCAGTCCTGGCAGTATGGTCACCTGCTGAATCAGAACAATCCACAGACAGCTTAACTCGCCAATAAAGCACAGAAGTTTAATCCAGTTTTGCTACACATTGTGAAATACAGAGGATTCTTTCCAGTGTCTTGAAGTGTATAAGGACAATGATCTCCTCAGCTGAGTGTCTGCTATGAAGGCTAGCAGTATACTAAGAGAACATGGAGAAAGAAAGGAGGGTCTATCTTGGACTGTACCACCTAGCTCTAACCAGGAGGGGAAAATAGAGGGAGGTGCAAATGTACATGTAGATGTCAGGCATTTACAACAATACAATAACTTCATGCAATGTGATGCAAGAACAGAAACATGTGTACAGGTGGGGCACAACAGCAGGAGACTGATGAGGTCATCGTCCTACTCACTTTGCCCTTTTTTTAGCATTTTCCTTGTAAGCACATTTGTATTCAGTACACCTGATTGGCTCTTAGTCCTGTCCCCCTCTCTCTCTGTATGAGTGCTGTCATATACGGGGTTGGAAGATGCTGATATCAAAGTCGGGGATATTAGTTAAAACAGATACAAGACTGATACAGGTTCATGAACCCTGACCAAAATGGAGAACCTGTTTTAATTTCATATCATACACCATTGGTACTGTCACATACAGTCCACCATGTCTCTGTAGGGAGACGTCCCTTCACAATGTGCAGTTTCCTTTCCTATGTTTATTCTGTGTACATTTTTTAACTGATAAAAATCTAACATTTCTCCTTCCCAATGTGATCCAATGTACCCAGACATGGATGATGATTTCCAAAAAACTTTAAGAAAGTTCCTGATGGATGTGGTAACGAGAACCCAGAACTGCCACTCTGGTATGACATGTAAGAAGATGGCTGAAAAGCTGAAGGTTGGTGTTGACTGGATTTCCACTCTTATCAAGAATCTGAACGTCCTTAATGTGCTCCGAAAGTTCCATGCCAGGCTGCTATCCCTATGCTATCCCTAGGGCTGTATGGCCCGCTTGTCCTTTAGCACTAAAAGTTGCTTTGAAAGGGACACCCTCCTCTTGTAGTGACACCAGTATTTCAGTTGTTCATATAAAAAGATAATTCCCACATGCGTCTTCCTTGCTGTCCAGAGAAGCGAATCATCGCCCCATAACAGGCGGAATTGGTGCACGATGTTACATGCCAGCAAAATCTAGCTCACGCGGACAGGTTCACCTTATCTGAATCAAATTGATAGTTTTGTAGTTTTCACTTGAAGCATATTAATCTGTGCTGTTCTCATGTTCCAGGTGTGCGTGGCGTATGTGCAAAATCAACACTACATCTCAAATCCTTATGAGGTGAGGTTTGTTTATGCAAGATATTTTAATGACTAATTGTGGACAGTGGTGCAGTATCCAAATTCCAATAGAGAACAAACAGTGACTACGAGGCGAAACCCATAAGAGACAGGAGGAAAATGAAGAAAATTACTATCTTAGTGAAAACGATGACACATTCCATGACCCCAAGATGATTGGATGAAGATAGCGGAGTTACCTGTGTGGCTATTATTACTGGTGAAAGTTAGACAGTTACATAGTAGGTAAGGTTGAATAAAGAATTGGGTCCATCAGGTTTAACCTCTTGCCGTCCACCCGTAGTAAAAAAATGGACGGCACTGCTGCATTGGCGGGTTGCCGTCTCCAGACGTCAATTTTTTTCTGCTCGCGCGCGCAAACGGCAAACCCAGACATGTCCATCGGATTGCCAGACAGAGAAGCGTGATTGGTCACTCCAGAGAACACGTCTCCACTTCTCTAGAGTCCAGTGGCGGCGCGCTTTACACCACGGCATCCCACGCTTTGCATTGCACTTGGTGATGTAAGGCTTGGATGCAGCTGCTCGGCCATGGAAACCCATTCCATGAAGCTCTCTACGCACTGTTGTTGTGCCAATCTGAAGGCCACATGAAGTTTGGAGGTCTGTAGCTACTGACTCTGCAGACAGTTGGCGACTTCTGTGCACTGTGCACTTCAGCATGCGCTGACCTCGCTCTGTCATTTTACACTTCTTGCTGCTGTTCCCAGTTTCTTCCACTTTGTTATAATACCACTAACAGGTGACCGCGGAATATTTAGTGGTGAGGAATTTCACAGAACACCTGAATCCAATGATTTGGAGGGGTGTCCCAATACTTTTGGTAATATAGTGTATATAGTGAGTGTGTTGATTAATACGTGTTGATCAATGCTATCAATTCCCATAACCCTGTATATCCTGTAAACTGAGGAACTCATCCAAGTGATGTTTGAAGCTATTAATGTTTTCTGTTGTGCATGTGAATTCCACAGTTTTACTGCTCTCACAGTAAAAAACCCAGAAGTTCAAGATTATACTGCATTCCCCTCCAATTTCCTCAAAGTTCTTGGTTTAAATCGTCTATTCTCAATACCGCAATCCCCAGTGATGAGTTTAGGATTGCAATCATGTCCCCCCTTGGGCGCCTCTTCTTTCAGGAAAACAAATCTAATTGTTGTAGTTAGGAATGCACCGAAATTTCGCACCCACACACATTTGTGGCGTAAGCAGAACAAGTAATAGTCAGTGTACCCATTGCACTCCTTACCGCTAAATCCTTGATGAATGGGTTGGGTGCATCAGTAGTCGACGGATGGCCACCGTCCAGGCAAAGTATAAAGAGTTATGGACACCGGCACTCCAAAGTAAAAAAACTTCTTTTATTGACGCATCATGCAACAATACACTTATTGCAATGTTTCGGGGTCACACAGGATCCCCTTCATCAGGCAGAACAAGTGTACTGCAATGTGACCCCGAAACGTTGCAATAAGTGTATTGTTGCATGATGCGTCAATAAAAGAAGTTTTTTTACTTTGGAGTGCCGGTGTCCATAACTCTTTATAGTAAGCAGAACAAGGTCCCCCATTTCCACTGGCTGTCATTAAAACACCAGCAAATGCCCTTCATCGTTGAAGTCGATTGCCCAGAACTCCCTGAGCCATAGGCTCCTGAATGAAAGGGCAAATTCACCGCCCCATGGGACACTGATCTCCTTGGAGCTGCAATAAGCCTTATACAGAGGCTGATGTCCTTATGTTCCCAGGAAAGGCTCGGCCACACCGACATCCTTTGCTGAAACTGTTCATCATATAGCATCCGGGCATTGCCGCCATAAACCCTGTTAGCCTCCATGATAGACTCCAGGTAGCAAAAGAGACCTGAGCACTGTTTGGGCTTTTTTCCCCCCCTGCACTTCACAGGGTTGCAATCGCCTACAACCAGTTGTGAAATTGGTGATCATTGCATGTTGGAGAGAAACCACGCCATGGGGGATCAGCCTGTATCTCCTGCTCTCATCATCCTCTTCCTTCCTCACTTAATTTCCTTTCTTCCACTCATGGGTGGAAATGTTAAAGAGGCAATAAAGTGAATATATGCAAATATTCAAGTTTCCAAACTTGGAAGCTGCTGGCATCCAGAAGATGGCCCTGCTGTCATCCTGGCTCCAGATGTAGGGATTGTGCAGACAACTCTAACTGTGAAGGAGGGTCGCTGACTCCGTAACTCTGGAAGATCCTGCTGCGAATGCCTCACCTTCACCAGAAGCTGATTCTTCTCCACCATGCAATGATCCTGACTGGGCCATGAAAGGTGGGTCACGAGTAAAGGAGCTGACTGAGCACTGAGGTACCAGAGCCCTGCCTTGCCTTACTTATTATTATTATTACATAGTATTTATATAGCGCCAACAGTTTGCGCAGCACTTTACAATATTAGGAAGACATTACAGTTACAATACAATTCAAGACAAGATGGTAAGGAGGGCCCTGCCCCTGAGGGCTTACAATCTGAAAGAGGAGGGGGAAATGATACATGAGGAGGTAGCTGTGGTAGCTGTGGGAATGAATTATTTGAGAATGTGAAGGTTCAGTGGTTAGTATGCACCCATGCTCCCAATGATCCCATGGGCTCAGTCACCTCCTGATCCCTGATCCTCTGCAGCACGGTCTTCAAATTGCCATCCATCCCAGATCCCTGACTGACTGACTGCTAAGCATGGCTGGACTAACTTACTCCACTTGTACTTCCATCCCAATATGGCTCCTTGTCTGCTCAGTGCTCAACCTTAATAAGACTACCCCCAATCTCCTCCCACACAACATAGTCCACCCATCCTACACTGTCCATCCTTATCACCTCTCCTTCTCCACCAACTGACCATTCCACCCCATCCCATTCCGGTCTCCTATACTTACTCAACCCAACGTTCGGATCTGGACTCCTCCTGTCATGTCCCCTCTTACACTTGCAGCTCCATAGGGAAACGTGTTTTTGGTTTTTAGCACATCAGCATTATGGGAAATTCCCATTCTAAATGTTTCTTTCTCACTTTACAAAATCTATGACCAAATTTTTTTTTAAAAGCATCCTAAAATTAATAGTAGGTATAAGGCCTTAACCCAAATATTGCAGATCTGTCAGCAGCTACGCAAAGCCAGGGTTTATCAGCCAGAAGCGTACAATCTCATGTTTCTGCTCACATATAATCATCTTTCCTCACAGCTGTGCAACCAACTCAAGACTGAAGCACGAAGGCAGACAGAGAAGGAAACTGAAAGAATATTAACTGAGTTTCAAGACTTTCTGAATAATCAGGTAAAAAGCTATCAAAAAGCAAATGTTACTTATTCATGTATTATAAAACATTTATTAGGCTAAATGGAAGCTCCTAGAAAGCAATAACTGTGTTTTACTTCCCAATAGTATACAAAGTAACTTAAATCTAAAAAAACCTAAACCAAACACTTAAAGTGACACTATACTCAGGAGTTAAGTCTTAAAAATGCATTCATGTACCCCAGCTATTAACAGAAATGTATCCTATTTCTGTATCACTCGGCTGTAGATCCTCCAATCATCTCTGAATTGTTGCTGACACTTTGTAACGCTCGTAGTTCATTTGTCAGGATCTCAACTGCGGAGTTATGTAGCATTAAAGGAGAACTATGAGATGAGTGCTTTTTACTCACCTCATAGTTCTAGCCGACGTGTGACAATGAGACTGTCACAGGTCGGCTCAGTAGATCGGGAGGTGAGCGAACACATACCGGCGTTCGCTCACCTCTCGATCCTGTCACGGCTCTCTGCCGTGACAGGGGAGGGGCTGGATTCCCCCCTCCCCGCTCCGATCCGCCAGCGCTGACTGGCCGAATGGACGGGGGAGGGGCGGGTACAGCTGGCTCTGCATCTAGATAGGGAGAGCCAGCTGTCAGTCACGCAGCTGGGCGGATCCCGGCATAATTGTCGGGATCCGCTTCAGCTGCGGTGTCTCAGTATACCGCGAGCAGCAGCTTGCGGTATACTGCGGCGTCTCAGTATACCGCGAGCTACAGCTTCGTGGTGAATGGATCTAACAGGGCGCACACTCCATTAGTGGAACGCCGTGTTTAGCTCCTCTTCCGCATATAAAGGGTCAGCCGTTGGATGGGCGGAGCCGAGTGACGGCCGTGCTGTACGCTGCGTTCCACTCTGGAGTGCAAGCCGCGATTGGCGTCATAGTAACACAGGCGCTGCGCTCCAGATGGTACGCAAACGTGCACCGCCTCCTCATCCTCCCATGAGTCGTCTTGAGGAACGTACCCCTTCCAACGAATGAGATATTGGAGCCTTCCCCTTCGTCTTCTGGAATCGAGGAGCTCCTCTATCTCGAACTCCTCCTCACCCTGAACGATGATCGGCGGTGTGGGTGGAGGAGTCCTGTCAGGGAAGGGGTTAGGACGGAACGGTTTGAGTAGAGATACGTGAAAGGTGGGGTGCACTTGCAAGCTATGAGGCAGTATGAGCCTCATGGTGTTAGCGTTGATAACCTTATCAATTTGGAAAGAGCCCAGCAACTGTTTCCCCAGTTTTTTAGAGGGCGTCCCCAAGCGGAGGTTCTTCGTTGACAGCCAAACTGAATCCCCTTCTTGGTATGGAGGGGTCTCTCTTCTCTGGCGGTCGTAATAGTACTTTTGCCACTCATGGGCCCATTTGAGATTCTCCTTCAGATTTACTAGGGTTTTCTGCAAGGTGGACATATAATCTCTGTTGCAGGAACGTTTGTAGGAATGCTGGTTGGAGTTAGAGGACTAGGGTGGAACCCGTAGTTGGCGAAAAACGGAGTGTGGAGAGTGGAAGAACTTGTGGAATTATTGTGGGCGAATCCTGCGAGAGGAAGCAGATGCTCCCAATCATCCTGGAGGAATGAACAGTGGGGAGCAGGGCAACAGGACTCAGGAACATAAGCAGGTAACAGGGCTCAGGACAACAAGCAGGTAACAGGGCTCAGGATTCGCAGGAAATAGCAACAGGGTACTGAAGCAAAATCCTGAGTGCAGAGAGGGATTAAATCCCCTCCCAGGTAGTGATTAATCACTGACAGCTGGGAGAGAGCCACAGGTGAGGACTGGACAAGCAGGTTCCAGCACCACCCAGTGATGGTCTGGTACCTAACATCTCCTGGCTGCCCGAAAACACCTGGAGGCATGCACAAGAACTCCAGGACCTGGTTCCTGCACCCCCTGTAGGTGCTATGGTCACTGACAGTAGCCCCCGCCCCATTCAAGGAGAGGGCTCAGAACGCTCCAACAAAGTCCCAAGCGGAAGGTCGATGAAACAAATTCCGCAAATGCCCCACAGGTCCAAGTCCACAAAAGGCCCGCATGTCCGCCGAGTTTGCCGTACGCCCCACTGCAACTGTCTGGCGACCGGTCGAGCCCCTCTCCGCCAGGGTCAGGCAACAGGCCGAGCATCCCACCACCCGGATCCAGCTGCAAGTTCCATAAGCCGGCGGACGTGCCAACACCTATGCAATGGGCCCCAGGGTTCTGCAGCGCATACTGCCCAGCACTGAGGAGCTTAGGAGGCCCCGAGCATACCACCTTCGAGTAGCATGGGGGGTCAATAGGACCATCAGTGCACTCAGCCTACCTCCCGGATACCTCCAAAGCAGTGGGGGCAGGTGGCCCAGGTTACCACACAGCTCGGAGAACGCAGTGACAGTATCCAGAAACCAGGAAGACTCAGATGGAGCTCCCTGTTTCCCGGGACATCACCACTACCAGGTCTAGGCCCGCGCTCATGATCACCCTACCTTGAGTGGATGCCCAAACCCCTAGGCCCCTCAGCTGCAAGGGGCATACCCGCACCACCTAGACCAGAGCAGACGTTGGGCGAAGGTCCCACAAAGTAGAGCTGGACAAGGGGCCAAGGCAATGGAGCAGTAGGGGCTAGGAGCTAGGCAGCAGGCACCGGATCAGTGGAGGTGAAGAGCTGGGCAGCAGGCACCTGATCAGCTGAGGCGAAGAGCTGGGCAGCAGGCACCGGATCAGCGGAGACGAAGAGCTGGGCAGCAGGCACCCGATCAGCGGAGGTGAAGAGCTGGGCAGCATGCACAGGATTATTAGAGACCAGGAGCTGGGTAGCAGGCAGAGGATCATCAGAGACCGGGAGCTGGGCAGCAGGCACAGGATCATAAGAGAACAGGAGCTAGGCAGCGGGCACAGGATCATAAGAGACCAGGAGCTGGGCAGCAGGCATGGGATCATCAGAGACCAGGAGCAGGGCAGCAGGCACGGGATCATCAGAGACCAGGAGCGCGGCCGCAGGCACAAGATCATAAGAGACCAGGAGCTGGGCAGCAGACACAGGATCATCAGAGACCATGAGCTGGGCAGCAGGCACAGGATCATCAGAGACCAAGAGCTGGGCAGTAGGCACAGGATCATCAGAGACCAGGAGCTGGGCAGCAGGCACACACTGCTGTGGTTGACACAGGGTTTCAGGACATGCAGTATACTCCAAAACTATAGCGGAGGCCAGAGGGCAAGGAGTCTTAAGAAATGGGCGAGGATCCCACTTGCTTGAATGGGCCAGCCTGTCCAAAAGATGAAGGGAACCCCTCGGGATAGCATGGAGGGACGTGGATAAGGGAGGTCCCAGGGATGAAGGATCTTGTGCCAGGGCAGGCTGGCCTGGAACTGGCAGTGGAGCAGGCTTGACTGGCCCAGAAGCTGAAGCAGGCAGGGCTGGCACAGAAGCAGGTTGGACTGGGACTGGCATCAGCTCGTCTGGAACAGGATCGACTGGAACAGGAGCAGGATCGTCTAGAACAGGAGCAGGAACGACTGGAACAGGAGCAGGAACGACTGGAGCAGGATCGACTGGAACAGGAACGACTGGAACAGCAACGACTGGAACAGGAACGACTGGAACAGCAACGACTGGAACAGGAACGACTGGAACAGCAACGACTGGAACAGGAACGACTGGAACAGCAACGACTGGAACAGGAACGACTGGAACAGGAACGACTGGAACAGGAAAGACTGGAACAGGAGCAGGTACGACTGGAACAGGAGCAGGAACGACTGGAACAGGAGCAGGATTGTCTGGAACAGGAGCAGGAACGACTGGAACAGGAGCAGGAACGACTGGAACAGGAGCAGGAATGACTGGAACAGGAGCAGGTTCATCTAGAACAGGAGCAGGAACGACTGGAACAGGAGCAGGAACAACTGGAACCGGAACGACTGGAACAGGAGCAGGATCGTCTGCAACAGGAACGTCTGGAACAGGAGCAGGAACGACTGGAACAGGAACAGGGTCGTCTGGAACAGGATCGTCTGGAACAGGATCGTCTGGAACAGGATCGTCTGGAACAGGATCGTCTGGAACAGGATCGTCTGGAACAGGATCAACTGGAACAGGATCAACTGGAACAGGATCGTCTGGAACAGGAGCAGGAACAACTGGAACTGGAATAGGCTGGACTGGGATGAACCCTGAGTATCCAGAATGGTCCTCCACAGCCTTATCCTCCTCAGAGCAGTCACTGCAATCCTCATCCTCCGAGCAATCAGTCCATTCCTCAAGATCCTCCGTGTCCAGGTGAAATGTAGCCAGGAGACGCGAAGGTCCTTGCTGGGTAGCCCTGGGAACAGGCGTAGCTGACTGGCAGACAGGAGCTGTTGCTGTAGCAAACAGGGAGCAGCTGTCATAATCAGGAGCAGCAGTAGTTACTACTGTTGTCATCCTCAACATGGCTAAGCCTGATCGGGACCTGGAGTGGGGACTAGCCTGCATGGGCCGTATGTCAGACCACATCTGGAGCAGGGGTTTGGTAGAGGTTTTCACACATATCCCCTGGTCAATAAGGGACTGAACCGCCTCAATACATTGTAACAAGGCCTCCTGTGAAAACTCAGAGTAATGTTAAAAAAACCCGGCAGGATCATCCTCTAAGAACCACACTAGTGACACAACCTGTGACAGGGTATATGGAGGGGAGAGGTCATCACCCTGATCACCTCTCAGAGCAAGTTCAATACAAATTTGGATTAGGGGTTGGATATCCCCAAGAGGACAACCAGTTATAGCCATGAAACAATGAGCCCTGCGGAAACACTCCAATAGGTCTGCTCTGCGGGAACTCTGGAATATCTGTCGGCAGCGCTGCGGTGCCTCGGATGCTAAATGCACATAACAACGCATCCCCTCGAGATCCATCTCGACAGTAGAAAAAGGGGAAACAAAAAGAACTCCAAAGCCAGTGGTCGATTTGGTCGTTTTGTGGCTTCAGTATTCTGTCATGGGTACCATGCGCAGGTGTCCTCGCTCCGCATGGAGGTACCCCCACGCAAGGACCAAATGCGTGACCACACCAGACAAGGCCAATTGAGCTTATAAATATGTTTTATTTATACAGAGCAACACATAACACAAACCACCACCAACTAAATACACACCCAAGCACATACAAAAAGATAATATAAAGTAACTGAAACTAGGAGAATAGCGCAGAATACCCACACGGGGGATAACAGGTGGAAAACCTGGGGAGCAGGGCAACAGGACTCAGGAACATAAGCAGGTAACAGGACTCAGGATTCGCAGGAAATAGCAACAGGGTACCGAAGCAAAATCCTGAGTGCAGGGAGGGATTAAATCCCCTCCCAGGTAGTGATTAATCACTGACAGCTGGGAGAGAGCCACAGGTGAGGACTGGACAAGCTGGTTCCAGCACCACCCAGTGGTGGTCTGGTACCTAACATCTCCTGGCTGCCCGAAAACACCTGCAGGCGTGCACAAGAACTCCAGGACCTGGCTCCTGCACCCCCTGGAGGTGCTATGGTCCCTGACACCTTCACGGGAGTGAGCTTGGAGCGGTGACTACTTTATAACACACACTTAGACCATTGGGAACAAAAGTAGCCCCCCTCCAGAAGGAAGAACAGCGTCAGCACCAATTCAGAGATGATTGGAGGATCTACAGCCGAGTCATACACAAATATGATACATTTTTGTTAATGGTTTGGGGTACATGAATGCATTTTTAAGGTTCAACTGCTGAGTTTAGTGTCACTGTAAAGCAGGGTTGGAAAAACCCCGGGAGCCAGGTTGCCAATACTCCTTAAAAAGCACACTTGGCACCTAACTTTTGAGGTTTTCTCTAGTTGTTGTCAGTGGAGCTGGCTCCGAAAAATAATCCTAAAGGCTCCTGGATTGGACAGACTGGCTCCTCAATTCCATATTAATTCCTTCCACCCCTAACTTAAAGTACATTTAAAGGTCTAAACAGGTTCCAAATCCATTTACTATGTAATGCAGAAGCCTTATTATTACTATAGGTTGTTATATAGCGAAGACAATGTATGCAGCACTTTATATACTGTACATTCACATCAGTCCCTGCCCTCGAGGAGCTTACAATCTAAGGTTCCTATCTCTCATGCATATGTACATGCTCAATAAGGTCAATTTAGATAGGAGCCAATTTACCGACCAGCATGTCTTTGGCATGTAGACTTCCTTCCCCCCCCAGAGTAAGCCTTTATGTGTTCTTCACGCTCCCCCTCCCAGACACTGCAGCTCACAGTGTGAGGGTTCCAGCCACGGCTGGCCTTTGGGGTGTGCGAGTCGTGCCGCCGCACAGGGCACCATGGCAACAGGGGTGCCAGGCGGCCAACACACCTCAGCCTGCAGCTTCTCCTCAGATCTGTTGGGGGTTCCCTCCTAACATTCCTAACAGGCCTAAAGGGTCTGGTATCAATTGGGGGGGAACCTCACTTCTTCTCTTCTGCTGGCTGCAAAAAAAAAGTCATTTATGTCACTTTGCTGCAACGAAAATTTGTTCATACCGAACATTCGTACAGACTACCGCTAACGAAAATTTGGATCTTTTTTTTTTTAAGTTGATGCTTAACACCATAAAACTTCATTCGGGGTGCGGATGCATCTGAAATTTTTGTTATCGGAAGTTTGTATTCGTTTGCATTTGTTATTTTTGTCATTCGGAAATCCGTATGCATCCGAATGTGTGAATTTCCGAAAATGCGTCCGAGTAACAAATCTTTTCTAAATGAGTTGCACATGTCTAGTTTACATCTGAAGCCCAAAGTATTAATATTGGTTGTTTCTCTCCTGTTTCCATAGACACGGTGGAGATTACCCAACCAAATGTCAACTCTGGTTTCTGAAAAGGTCTCAGAAGTTATAAAAAATGTTCATGAGCGGTCTCTGCTAATCAGAGACGAGCATCACATAAATCTAGTGGGGAAATTACTGGACCAACTGAAGGAGGAAGGAGACAAATTCTGTGAAACTCACAAAAATAATCTAAAGTATACCGGACTCAAAGCTGCTGTACACGTGGGACTGACAGCCGCTGCGACAGCTGCAGTGCCATTCCTGCTTCCAGCTGCAGCTCCTGTGGCAGCTGCAGGATGGTGGTTTCCTTCAATTGGAGGATGGTTCGCAGCTGCGCCTGCAGCTACAGCAGCAACATCAGAATTTCTTGTAGGGGCGGCTGTGGGAGGAGTTGCAATGCTTCAAGCGGGTGCTGGATTTGTGTTCAGAAGGTTTTGGTGATCTGTCATGTGACAGCAGAATGGTTTCTACAAGGAAAGTTCATACAGTCATGTGAAAAAGTAAGTGCACCCCATGGAAATTGTTGACTTATTCAACATAACAGACAAAGCTTAGATCTTCATTCAAACACTACCTACAGATAAAGGTGATATACAAATGAGACGTAACATTGACGTGGTGCATTCTTTCTTATAATCTCAGTTAATGAAAATGTAGATTTGTCACTGTCACATGGAAAAAGTAAGTACACCCCTACATTTACCACCACCTCAAATCCATGAAATTAGAATGAGGTGTTCCAGATTAGGTACCAGTGATTAGAACCTCCTTAGGGAAGCATGCAAGTGGGTCTTATTTAACCACTTGAGTTCCAGCCTGTAATACCTCTTCATTACCAGGCCATTGCTCAACACTGTGATAGCTTGACAATTTCTCTCAAATTAATGATACCATTCTTTGAGACAAAACTTTCTTTTTGTGGTATTCAGTTAATATTATTTTTTCACAATAAAAATAAAAAGTCCCAAAATTTTGTAACATAATATTGCTATCATCCTGGGGGCCACACAGTCTCCACCAATGATGCTGTGCAGGTCACACAGTGGCTTGCTGTGAGAGACACATGGCCTCATCGGTTGCTAAGTCACAGGTGGCCCTGGGTTTGGTTTGCTTGGATGTTATCAAAACGTGGACTTTTGGCTGGGCTCAAGCATTCCTCCAAGCTGTTTCCTCAGTGCAAATAGCTGTTGTATGTTCCTGACACTGATTTGCATGAAATGTAATGACAAAATCAGCCAATTTACAATAATGCTAATTGCACTGTGTAGCCATTGTACTCGTACACTTAAAGCATTTTATGTTTCATTTAATCCTCAATAAAATTAATTTATTTTCAATTAAAATGGGTCATAGTCACTATTCTGACTCTGATTGTTGTATTAGTGATGTATCCCTTCCTAAGACCTCTATGCCTGGCCTGTATAAGCAGATATAATCACTGTGGACAATCCTCATCAGATAGCTGAACTCACCAAATATCTTTTCACCCACGAAGTTCTTTATTGAATGCAGCAGGTTACAGCAGGCAACAGGATGCAGCAGATGATTGAACAGACAGTATTTGCAGGTCAAAAATGGTAATGTTTCCCGCCCATGCGAGCAGATTAATATGTGGTCATGTTACAGTCAGCCATTTTGATGCCAGAAAAGACAACTGTTAGCCAGAAGGAAGTATGTCAGACACAAGGGGAGGGAATACAGAAAACGTGGTGCAATATCCAAAACGACCACAAGATGGCAGCACATGAATCAGCTACACAACTGCTTATAAAACGTGGCTAAAAGGAGAACTATGAGGTGAGTGAAAATCACTCATCCTCATAGTTCGAGTCGACGTGTGACAATGAAACTGTCACATGTCGGCTCAATAGATCGGGAAGTGAGCGAACCCATACCGTTGCTTCTCGATCATCTCCCTGCGGAGAGGGGTGATTGACAATCAGCGCTGACTGGAGGAACGGACAGGGGAGGGGGCGGGCACAGCTGGCTCTGCCTCTAGATAGGCAGAGCCAGTTGTCACTCAAGGAGCTGGGTAGATCTCGACAGCATTTTCGGGATACCGCAGTATACCACAAGCTGTAGCTCGCGATATACTGAGCTTTGGGTCACGGGAGGACGCTAGTTTTTGTCCTCCCGTGACCCTTAAGAGAGCTATGGGGAAAAGCACTGACCCCATTTAAGGAACTGATAAAATTGACATCTATGATACAGCTTTGATGCAAAGGTGTTCCTTGATATCCTGAACTAAATCAGCACGTGGCTGTTTGATATGCAAATGAGGACCATCAAATGGTTCTTGGGGCTGGACACTGATCAATGAAGATCTGCCGGACTGTCATGTCCTGGGTCAAGTCCGACCCCTGCTGGTATTTACTGCCCACATCTATGTCAGCAAGGAAGCATACGTGCTGGGATGGGGGCAGGGGCATATGATGGAACCTCACTCACGCAGCTGGGTGGATCTCGACAGCATTGTCGGGATCCGTCCTAGCTGAGGCGCTCTCAGTATACCGCTGTAGCTCGCTATATACTAAGCTTTGGGTCAGAGGAGGAGGTTAGTATATGTCCTCCCGTGACCCTTAAGAGAACTATGGGGAAAACCACTTACCTCATACTTCTCTTTTAAGGAAAATTACCTGTGTACATCCTCAATTCACAGTAACATGAATGTTAACCATTGTGATATATTTTCACCCAATTGATGTAACGGCACAGTTACAAATCTACATCTCGTTACAAAAAAAGCTTTTTTGCTTTGCTGGACTTCAGTTGTGTCATGTTTCTTCAATTCTATGAAATTGTGGAAAAAATAAGATCACCTTGGAGTGTCCACCTTCCCGAAATGGGTCGTCTCGGGTGTGCCCGTACTGTCCAGGCATTTTATGTGATATATTTTATAACAGAGAGTAAAGAAAACAGTTTTTCTTCAAACGTTTTGCATTTTCAAAATAAAAAATACACCAAAAGAAAGCTCTTTCTCTAAAGCATATAAAATTAATTTAGGTTCACAACTGCATGACCGGGTAATTGTCAGTCAAGCTATCACTAAACTCGGGTTTCCTGCAACCCTAACCCTCTCTCCTAATTGCTACTGTGCAATAAATGCTAAAAAGGCACTACGACTCGAGCCTGTTCTGTTCTGGAGTGTCAGTGTTGCTGGAGCTGAGAAAAGTCCTGGTGGATGGCAAAACAGGTAGGAGAACCTTGTTCATATCCAGCGGCTCATTAGGGGGTGAGCGCTACACTTGTGCAGCAGATATAGTTTACTGTTTAGGTTTGAACGCTCATGCAGTTTTTGTAATGCAATCCACATAACTTTAGCTGTATTCTCTTTACTTATGTGGATGAGCTGATTGTCTTCAACTAGCAGCCTTATACACTGAGTGGTCAGATTATTATGACCACCTGACGTTTGTAGGCAAATTAGCTATAATTTTGCGCTGAAGTTGCTAGAGGGCCAGACCATTATTATTATTACATAGTATTTATATAGCGCCAATAGTTTGCACAGCGCTTTACAATATAAGGAAGACATTACAGTTACAATACAATTCAAGACAAGATGGTAAGGAGGGCCCTGCCCCTGAGGGCTTACAATCTAAAAGAGGAGGGGGAAATGATACATGAGGCAGCTGTGGTAGCTGTGGGAATGAATTATGTGAGAATGTGAAGGTTCAGTGGTTAGGTTGAGGTGGGATAGGCTTCCCTGAAGAGATGAGTCTTTAGGGAACGCCTAAAAGCAGTCAAGGTGGGAGATAGACGGACAGGTTGGGGTAAGGAGTTCCAGAGGATGGGAGAGACTCTAGAGAAGTCCTGGAGGCGAGTATGGGAGGAGTGTACAAGGGAGCTGGAAAGCAGGAGGTCAATGGATGAGCAGAGGGGACGGTTAGGGTGATACTTTGAGACAAGGTCTGAGATATATCCGGGGGCAGAGTTGTGGATGGCTTTATAGGTGACTGTTAATATTTTGAATTTTATCCTCTGGGCGAGTGGAAGCCAGTGTAGGGATTGGCAGAGGGGGGTTGCAGACACTGAGTGGTTGGTAAGGTGAATGAGTCTGGCAGCTGCATTCATGATAGACTGAAGGGGGGATATCCTGTGTAGTGGAAGGCCAATGAGGAGGGAGTTACAATAGTCAAGACGAGAGATAACAAGGGAGTGTATGAGTAGTTTTGCGGTGTCATTGGTGATTATAAATAGGGAAGCAGGTTGTTTACCACGACAGTAGAAGTGACTTGTTTCTGCAGATACGGGGAGACAACGCGATTTAACAGCCTCTGAACGCGGGATGACTGTTGGCGCTCGGAGCCATGGAGCGAGTATCAGCAAAGCAGCAGAATTCGTTAAATATTCTAGAGAAGCTGTTGCTAAAGTGTTTAAAGACTGGACTGTCAGCCGAAAATCTGGGTCTGAACATGTGAATTGTGGCCGCCAGCGACTAGTCAATGTTAGGGCAGAACGGAGAGTGGCAAGACTGGTACAAGACAACAGAAGGGTAACAGTGCCGTGTCAGATTCCTCGCATCACCTTTCACCATCTCGTGGAGTCACGAGGCGGCCCAACAAAGTACTGATGGGGTGGTCATAATAATCTGGCCACTCAGTGTAATTGCTTTTGCTTGCCTGTTTTTGTCCCATTCCTCCTTGGTCCATTACTGGGTCTGTCTGCACTTAGTACTTACTACAAGTCATCCTCCTAAGCAGCATTTCAATCTTGAACGTCCATAGCTGGTAGTTGGTATTGTTGAGCTTTGTGATTGCAAACTTCATATCTAAACTGCTTGCCATCTTTCAGTAGCTTGGATGCGGCTCTTGTTGACTTGCAGTGTCCTGTTTAGTGCATGGGCCCATAACCTGTTGGTTTTTGTGTTTAGATGAAGCACTGAGATCTAGGCAGGGCCGGTGCTAGGATTCTTGCCTACACAGGCAAGGTGCATTACTGGATCTAGGAGGAATGTGAATTGTGCTTTAGTTGCTTAGAAGAACATTACATGTATGAATATGGCATTGTAAAAGAAAAACATAGAGAATGAACTTCCTGTGTATCATAGATGAGCAGGCACATAGAGACTAACATTGCATTACAGCGCCATCTACAGCTCAATAGACATTTATCAGTATATGCTAAATTCCAATTGAGACTTTTACCCTTTATTTCCATGGCCACCAGCCAAACTTTACCTAAATCCTGGTGGGCTGCCACCTCCAATGGTTGACCCAGTCAAACAAAAAAATGGCCTGGTACTTGATCAACAAGAAGTTGGTAGTGATCCTTCCTGAAGACTTTAATGATTCTGTGCGGACTATTTTATATCCTCCCTGGACACAGGGGTGTGGAATGCAGCAGGGTGGTGCTTGGGTTGGACTAACTCCATTTCCCTCCCCTTCCCCCTTCTTACCCCTTTCTAGTTCCTGTGTTAAAGGGCGTAAGGATGCTATTGTATACATCTGGGAGGATGTCTTTTGTTTTTGCAGGCACCACTGGATGCCACTGTTTATCCTTGTTTTGCCCTAGAGGTTGTTTTTATGTCCGTCACCCATGCTCACTAGAAGGAGTTTAAAGAAGCTGATGGAGGGAGCCAGGGAAGTGGGAAGAGAGCTCAAGAAGATCCAGGATCATGTAGAGGACTTCATACTGTGTACGCCTCTTCAGGGGAAAGCAGTGGAGAGGGAAATACCCAAGGATCGGATAGAATGGAGACAGAAGTAATTCAGCAGCAGTAATGTAACTTGGGTCGCCTATATCTTATGAGAACTGTGATTTGTGAGAACCGCCACCTTTCCCCTCTTGCATTGCTAACACTGTGAAGATTAGTGTTAATGGAAATATTTTAAGAGTGCTGTAATGCTATTAAAATATATTTGTATGTACTTATCATATGTTTGGACTTACATAGTTACATAGTATTTGAGGTTGAAAAAAGACACGGGTCCATCAAGTCCAACCTATAGTGTGTATGCATGTGAATCTGCATGTGTATAAGTGTGGATGAGTCCATTTGCCATCTTCTTCTTAAGTGTACCTGTACCCCTGTATGTTGCGGTCTCTGAGGAAATCGTCCAAATGTTTTTTGAACGAATCAACACTCTTAACTGAGATCACTGCTTGCGGCAACGAGTTCCAAACCCTGACCGCTCTCACTGGGAAGAAACCCTTATGCCACTTGTGCTTTAATTTTTTCTACACTAATTTTACATGGTGGCCTCTAGTCTTTGTTATGGAGGTTACTATAAAGAGTTTATTAGTGATGTTACTATCACCATTGAACAGCTTGTACAAGAAAATTATGTCCCCCCTTAATCTCCTCACTTCCAGCGTAAACATGTTTAAATTTAGTAACCTTGTCTCGTGGCTTAGGTCCTCCATCCCCTTAACTAATTTGGTTGCCCTTCTCTGGACTCTCTCCAGTTCAAGGACATCCTTCCTGTGGACTGTTGACCAAAACTGGGCCGCATATTCCAAATGAGGCCGAACCAGCAATCTATAAAGTGGCAAAATTCTAGCCTTGTCTCTGCAGTACATACCCTTCTTAATACAAGACAGTACTCTGCTCGCTTTGTTTACCGCGGCCTGACATTGCAATCTATTATTCAACCTGTGTTCTACAACGACCCCCAAATCTTTTTCCCTATTTTATCCAGGTCCCCCTGTAGTGTTATAATGTCTAAGTCCATTTCTATTACCCTCCCGATTTTGGTGTCATCAGCGAACACGGAAACATGACTATTCACTCCCTCCCCGATATCATTAATAAACAGGTTGAATAGCATAGAACCTAACACAGATCCCTGGGGCACACCGCTCATGACCCTAGACCAATCTGAAAAGGAACCATTGATCGATACTCTCTGGACCCGTTCCTGTAGCCAGTTCTCTATCCATGTACACACCATTTCATCTATGCCCATAGACCTTAGCTTGTGTAGTAAGCGTTTATGTGGTACTGTGTCAAATGCTTTCGAAAAGTCCAGAAATACCACATCCACCGGCCTCCCACCATCCAGATCTCTATTCACCTCTTCATAGAATGTTAGTAGGTTGGTCTGGCAGGAACGGTCTTTCCTAAATCCGTGCTGATTATCATTTACAATGCCATTATCCTGAACAAACTCTACTAAGTAAGCCTTAAAAAAAACATAAATTATGATCAAAATGATAATTGGGTGTGACCCCCGAAGGTTTCACTAGAATAAATGGGTCTTCCTAGCCAGTCTAGGGATTTTAGTAACATGGCTACCCCAATAGCACTTACCAGCCCTTCCGTGGTGACCAATAAAACTGTGATCGACACTGAAGATATGATGCTGAAGAACTTTATTATCAAACTCTGGTAGATTGGGTTAGGGCACAGGACACCCAGGATAATGTAGCACTCACCCCCAAAAGTGCCGTTGAAATATATGGGTCTTCTGTCCCACACCAGTATTGACTGGTTACCTGGACCCAAGTGACACCTGTCACGGAAGGGGCGCTACTCCAAGTGGCCACGTGACTTCTTTTGATGGCAAGAGGGTCGAAAACCCCTATCTGTATTCCAGCCCCGCCATGCCACCAACTGTCATGCATGGCGGGGCTGGAGGAGGGCCGTGCAACAGCACGTACACACAAATAAACTAACTAAGCTGCCACCACCCACAACTTATAGGCTTGTGGGGAACCTTTCCCTGGATTCTGCTAGTCTGTGCACTCAAGCAGACTGGCACACAGGCTTTGCAGACCACACACACTGCTCTCATTAGCAGTTACAGGTTAGCTAAACCAGGCACAATTACCTCTAGTGTCAGTCGCTCCACTCACCGTCTCCTGCACTACCGCTAACCACCACTCAACTCAACCTGGCTGGACACACACACAGGCAGATGCAAATCTGGCATACAATCTAGTGTACTCTAAGTGGTCTTCTCACGCCCCCTAATAAGATCCCCCAAGCTATCCTCTGAGCTAGAACCTTGGCGTACCCCACTTCTTCCACTGCCCACACACACCCACATCAGACACACAGATCCCTGCCTGGCCTTGACTTACAACCGAGCTACAAGGCACCGATGATACAATCAATCGACTATACACATACAACCGACACACAACAGTCTCTTCAGGTTCGTGCGTTCTTTTAGAGCAATCAAAAACCAACTTATTATTTTATATTTAATAACCCTAGACGGGCAGCGCCTATGAAAAGATAGTTACAAAAAGTTACAAAAAGCAGATGTTACAAAGTGAGACACACATACATACAAGCCAACAGCATAAAATAAAATGGGATAAAATTTACAGGGATTATGCTTAATCCTGCTTCCGGGGTTGGATAGAAAACGTGGGCACACTCCCATGTGTGAAAGGAGCCCTTGAATGTGACAATTTGTCGGCTTCCGATCCCCATTATTATACAGTGAAGACCAAAGCCAGTTTCCACCCCCTGAGATCAGCCAATCAGATGGAAGGGGCTGGAGACTGAATATTACCCCCTGGGTCTCGGGTATTATCTTTCTATTCATCATCTTGGAACCCTCATAACTGTTTCCAGTGGTGAACTATGGATCCAAAAGTGATGGCTCCGGTTCCAGCTATTGTTCTGCTATCCGCATTGTCCAAATTCCATCACTTTGCAGCTAACAGAACCAGAAGCACATTAAAGAGACCCAATTATCAGAACTTTGCCATCCTCTATGGTAAACCTCTGACGACTGGTATCAAGGGGAATCACCAGCACTCAGTAGAATAATCCAACATGTCCATTTATTGGACATAGGCGTCACACAATCACAAGAGCCAACGTTTCGAGACCACGCAGTGTCTCTTCATCAGGGCATAAAGAGTGACGTCACACTTTATGCCCTGATGAAGAGACCCTGCGTGGTCTCGAAACGTTGGCTCTTGTGATTGTGTGACGTCTATGTCCAATAAATGGACCTGTTGGATTATTCTACTGAGTGCTGGTGATTCCTTTTCCTACATTGTGTCTGCACGGTGCCATCCGTGTTCATCACTACAAGCACCATTGTCTTCATAGGCCTTGATTGCTGCAAGGTGTGCGGAGGATTTCCCCTTCTATCCAATTTGGTATCAAGCGGCTCGCCTTTGCGCCACCATTCTTTCCCTGAAGGTTCTACGATCATATCATGTATGGCACAGGAGTTATGAGATATGACCTTTAATAACCAAACTTTTAGGCAAGTTTTCTCTCAATAAAAAGCAGTAGCGGAAAGGTAACAGGGCAGTTCACCAGCTCAGCACTTCAAGACCAGGGCTTCACAGGAGGGGACAGTACGAGGGCGCTTCACAAGACGAGAGGACTTGCTTGAAGACAATGACATACAAAGGATACTGCAACGAGAAGCCATTCTTCCTAGGCCAAGTCTTGCTCATTACGGAATTTATTGGAGCCTGCAGCCTAAGCTAAGTACATTTTCAGTGTTTCCCCTCCTGTGAAATCATACATGTACTAGAAGATAGTGTAGTGGGTGCATGTGAATGTTTGTAGCAGCCTGTCTTGTTGATGTATTTGTTTGCTTTTCCTGTAACTAAGTTTGTACACGCAGCATTTTCGCCAAGTAAAGTACTTTTAATGCTACTGGGTCAGTTTCCTTGAAGTTTACTGCAAGAACAGACAACAAATAGAAATTAAAGTTTTGCCAAGCTTTACAGCTGGGCTCATCCTTGAGACGTAACTGGGATTTGTAGTCCAGAGCATTACACTCACCCAGAGACATTCTGTCTAGAGACGTCAGGAAAAGAATATACATTGCATATGCATTGCTAAATTGTTCCCTGCTGGGGAAGCACAACAAACCTACATCTGATTTAATTTACACTAGACAGTTAACGAGGATATATGTAGATTTTGTTACCTTTCAGACAGTATTCACTAAAACAAATGAATTGGCTCAGGATATCCTATGACAGGCCAAAAAATAAAGGATATTTTTATAGCCGCACCGTGACAACACCAACACGTTGTTTAGAACATTTAAAATGTGCTTTATTAAAGCTAGCAATAAGCCTTGGAAAGGACATAAACTGGTTAACAGAATTGACAATATTAAAAGCAATGATGCAATACAACCGCTCAGCAAAGTAAACAGGATTGGTGTTTGTTTAATTTAACCGCCAGTGAAAGGCCTCGCCTGAAATGCACTGTACGAGTGGAGAAAGAAACTCTCAGTTGCACAATACAGAAATACTGTTCAACAAGTACCAAAGTAAATATGGCTGACTATGAGGGCCTATCTAGCTCCTGTAGGTCCTAGATAACCACTGGCCAGTGGGAATTCTACACACACAGGGTCTGCCGGCATTGGGGCCCTTTAAATTCTATGGTTGAGTACTCAGCCTTTGCAAAACAGTATTTGTAATTGACAGGATGGAAAGGGGTATCTTCACAAAGTGTCACAGAGTAACAAACATTAAAGGAGAACTATGAGGTGAGTGATTTCCACTCACCTCATAGTTCTAGCCGACCAATGACAATGAGACTGTCACAGGTCGGCTCAGTAGATCGGGAGGTGAGCGAACACATACCGGCGTGCGCTCCCCTCTCGATCCTGTCACGGCTCCCTGCAGTGACAGGGGAGGGGCTGGATTCCCCCCTCCCCGCTCCGACATGCCATCGCTGACTGGCGTAACGGACAGGGGAGGGGGCAGGTACAGCTGGCTCTGCCTCTAGATAGGCAGAGCCAGCTGTCAGTCACGCAGCTGGGCGGATCCAGACATAATTGTCGGGATCCGCTTCAGCTGCGGCGTCTCAGTATACCGCGAGCTACAGCTTGCGGTATACTGAGCCTAGGGTGACGGGAGGACGCTAGTTTGTGTCCTCCCGTTACCCTAAGGAGAACTATGGGGAAAAGCCCTAACCCCATAGTTCTCCTTTAACAGATGCAGTGATCCACCTTCAGATTGCAATGACAGTACACAGGAACTAGCAGGAATAGGCAAGATCCATACACACAAAGATGGCAAAAGATCTCTCACCGTTTAGATGCACCTTATATATCCTCTTTGCAGAAATTGGATGCTTGATAACTGTCTCAGCAGACTGGATGGCGATGGGTGCAAACTCACCTCAGCCGGGTTAGCCCCCCCATATCAAAATTTTTGAACAAAACATATGCAGTTGGTTAGATCAGGTTAGATCTCTGTTGTTTGCGTTAGATCTCACACAGAAATAGATATATTAACAGACATAGCTAACTGTTTGGTCAATTTTTTGATAAGGGGGGGGGGGTCTGATGACGGGTTAGCCCCCCCTGCAAATAACTGTTAATATCTCTATTTCTGTGTGAGATCTAACGCAAACAACAGAGATCTAACCTGATCTAACAAAGATCTAACCAACTGCATATGTTTTGTTCAAAAATTTTGATATGGGGGGGCTAACCCGGCTGAGGTGTGCAACTCAGGCCGCAGAACCCCACAATCTGGACGATGATGGCTGCAGAACAAAAATCCGCCTCTAGATGTCACTGCACTGTTAGCACATCTTCAGAGATCAAACAAAAGGGTAGCATAGCATACTGGGGCTCCCCTCTCGAGCCTGCGCCTCCCTTTATAGGTCTTCATAGGAATCACAGACTGTGGCAGTACAAAAGAGACACAAGGGACAAATCCTCTTGTCTTCCCACGTCTAGCGGCAGCACAACAGCTTGTGTGCCTCTCTCCTAGTCTGATGAGCCGGCTCTCTCTTGTCGTGTGGTGGGCGAGCCAAAAGGACCTGGCAGCCAATTACAGCTCTCCTCCAGTCTCTGCTCTATCTGTGGGCTATCAGTCTAGCCAGAGAAATGTGGTGCAGTGTTTCAGAGAGCAATACTCTGCATATACTACAGGAGCAATAGTCTGCCTGTGCTACATCAGTATAGACTCCATTAAAATTGTAGAACAAGGTACTTACTGCCATCACAGATAGAAGACCTTTAAGCCAGTTGTGGCGATCTGTGTCTTGAGCTCCTGGCAGTTCCAGTCACTGGACCCCAGACTCAGGCCTCAGTTTGAGCACATGGCTTTGTTCTCTAGGCCTCAGGCCTAGCCCAGATCAGAAGATTCTCTGCATCCTCCCCCCAGACAAGAGCCTGGTTGAGGAAGAGACCATCACATGGTCCACCCCGAATATTTACAGTATGTCCTCTCCCAGCATGCACCACTGGCCATGAACCTCCTAGTGATTGGCCAGGGAGACATACACTGAGTGGCCAGATTATTATGACCACCTGACGTTTGTAGGCAAATTAGCTATAATTTTGCGCTGAAGTTAGAGGGCCAGACCATTATAAATAGGGAAGCGGGTTGTTTACCACGACAGTAGAAGTGATTTCTGAAGATATGGGGAAACAACGCGATTTAACAGCCTTTGAACGTGGGATGATTGTTGGCGCTCGGAGCCATGGAGCGAGTATCAGCAAAATAGCAGAATTCGTTTAAATGTTCAAGAGGGGCTCATTGTTAAAGTGTTTAAAGACTGGACTGTCAGCCGAAAATCTGGGTCTGAACATGCGAATTGTGGCCGTCAGCGACTAGTCAATGTTAGGGCAGAACGCAGGGTGGCAAGACTGATACAAGGCAACAGAAGGGCAACAGTGCCGTGTCAGATTCCTCGCATCACCTTTCACCATCTCGTGGAGTCACGAGGCGGCCCAACGAAGTCGTCTCGCGGTCCAACGAAGTACTGATGGGGTGGTCATAATAATCTGGCCACTCAGTGTAGATATTCATAACACGCTATTATTGGTTGCTCTGCTCTATGGCAAGGATAGACCCAGCAGCAGGCAGATCCAAACGATAACAGATTGATTAGGGGAAACCAAATGAGCACAAACTATTAGATCAGTATCAGACTGAATACAATCTGACAACAACTATAACTAATTGTTGAAGAGTTTGGAGAAGGCAGGAGAAGTGAACAATCTAGGACAACATAACTGAACTGGAAAGTGAGCTGAATTGAAGAATTTTTCCAAATCAGCTATGTTGTTCTAGATTGTTCACTTCTCCTTCCTCCTCCAAACCCTTCACCCTTTAGTAAATAACCCTGTAAATCTAAATAAACCCTTCTGCTTTGATGGGGTGCTACAGATATATCTGGTTTCAGTTTCTATTTCTCACAGGAGGAACCCAACAAAACTGTGTTTACTTAGATAAATGGTATCCGTGCGAGGCGTAGCCAAGGACTTTAAAGCGTAAAAGTAAGAGAAGGTCGCAGAAGGACAGAAGTCTGATATGTTGGTAACTATGAACAGACAAGAATCTTCCAGGTAAGAAAGAACTGTATGTTCTCTTACTGAAGACTGGGACAAATGAAGGAATATTAAGATTGGAAGACAAAAATCTTAAATGTAATTATTCCTGAACATTTTGTCCTTGAGGAGAACGGTAGGGAGCAGAGCAAATTCCCAAAATTTCGTTGCGTGAATATGACATTTATTGTGGCCAAAAGTTCTATATGGGGCAGAACGGAGTTCTGAGAAAATCTTTGTGATGTGGAATGTTCAATATGTAGCAGCTGTTATACAGAGAGAAAAATATACTAATGATTCTAGATTGTGTTTACAACGTGTGATGCAGTTTTGATGTCTCTCTCCCTCTCTCTCGTTCCCAACATACTTTCTATTTCTCTGTGAATCCTTCTTTTTCTTCTTCTCTTATCCCAGGCGTTCCTACTGCTCTCATTTTCCCCCCCCCCCCCTTTCTTTTCCATTAAACTCCAACCTTGTTCTTCTTCAACCGTTCCATCTCCCAACATTTTTGGGAGCTGGATCATCCACAAGGCAATCTAGACAGGGACCTAGAGTCCAGCGGTTATCGAGAAGGGGCCTCAACTCAGAGCATGCACGCGCGTAATGTCATTACGCACACTTGTGATGTCATCACACACGTGTGTAATGATGTCACGCACACTTAACTGCTGGTGGCCATCTCAGCAATGGATCCCGGCAAAGAGAGAAGGGGATGTTCATCCGGTGGCATAAGGTCTGCTGCCGGGTCCCCTCCTCCGTCATGCAGCTGTCAGGCTCTCGGTCCATGACTTAGTGCCCTACTATTCAGTGGAGGTGTTACCCCCTCTGATGGTGTCACCCGGTGTGGGCCAAACCCCCCCCCCCCATGACTTCACTGCCCCAACTACAACCTTCATGTTGTTGCAGTAAACCAGAGACATAGCAAAACTGGCAAAAGCTGTACAGCTTCTTATCAGTCCCCTTATGGCTCTCTATCACCAAAGAAGCACAGGCTCTCTTTCTCATGTTCCATTGGGTGGGGTTCCAGTGCGACCACGACAGCAGCCAATAGACTCCTTCTCTCTCCTCTTCTCCTGCCCACGTAGTCCAAACTCTTGGTGGGAGACAAGGAAAAAGGATGGTGAGTCACTGAAAGTGCTCAGGCTGTGTGGCTCCTGCTACTTAATGGGCTGTCAGCCAGAGCTACAGGACACGAATACATTTTGCTGAACAGAAGTTCTCAGTGGAGTTCCAGGCGATAGCTATCATCCAAAACTGATGACAGAGGTTAATAGGAAGACAAGATGTGCAGAGAAATAAAAATGTGTTTAGGCAGCTATTGCCTATATCTGAGGGGTCATATAGAATTTACTTGGGTCGAGAGGAGTGAAGGACTGGAGGAGGATTGTACAGGAAAGAAAAAGAAAGAGGGGATGGATATGTGAGCAATAATTCATCTGATGGCCATTAATGAATAACAGAATCATGAGCCTAGCCATGACCTCTCAGGAGCTCAATAGTCAGGCTTACTGTTCTAGAGTCACTTATCCTTAAAGTGACGTCCTACTAGTTGAGTTTACTGCAGTTGTTACCAACCTATAAATAAACGTTGGGTTGCTGCTCCTGGGAAGTCTGGGACAGACAATCCCTACTTCCCCCACCACGCTTTACTACGTTCCCCATTTCTACGGCTCCTAAGAGGGTAGTGTTAAAGTTCTGTAGTTTGCCATTAAGAAATATTGATGGTGTAGCGTCACCCTTTTTTGTGTCAGTGATACCCAATACAGGATAACACTATCTCTGGTTACAAAGGATGGACTACAGTAATAGAACTAACGGGTCTCCCTGTGTTGCACCTGTAAGAAACCTCTATAATGGATTCCCCACACTCCAGCACACCTTGACTCTAGGGTCGGTTTCTATGGGCTACCGCAATTCAGTAATCTTCTTGTCTAGGAGTATTTTCACTCACTTTGCCGATTAGCACTCACCGCCCTGTAGGGTAGTCGATTAAAGTGATGTCCAGACTGTAGCTGTAATGCTGAAAACTTTTATTGATGAACTTCAGGGAGAGAGGTGGAGGATTAGGATCATCCAGGCAGATGTAGACTCCTTTACATGGCAGAGTATGGTAGCTGTCTCCATTCACAGCAGGAAGAACACCTGACACAGCAGCACTTGTGGAGAAGTCACCAGTCATGTTCATACTTGTCATCAGCAGTAGCCACTGGGCATCCAGACTCAGGCTGCAGTGTAAGCACATGGCTAGTCCCCAGACTTCAGGCCTATCCATCTCACAGTTAGGGTTGCCACCTGTCCAGGATTCACCCGGACAGTTCGGGTTTTGAATGCTGTGTCCGGGTTTCATGGCAGCAGAAACCCGGACACAAGATGTCAGGCAGACAGGGGCAACCAAAATTAAGATAGAGGCTACTGGCCCTTCACTGTACAGTCTCGACTGTGATATTTACCTATGAATGGTTGGCGCTTTTTACATATGAATAAGCCACGACTCCAAAAAAAATTCTGCGCGTCGCTAGAGTGTTCGGGTTTTGCTTGAAGAAAAGGTGGCAACCCTGATCACTGTCCATAGCAGCATCCCCACAGGCAGGGCCTGGGGGAGGAAGAGAAAGCTCACATGGTCCACCCCAAGTATTTATCTCCTCCACCAGCATGCACCACTGGCCATTAAGCTCACACTGATTGCTGGAGCTCTGCTCTGTGGCCAGGGTACACCCAGCAGCAGACAGATGCAAACGATGACAGATCCATTAGGGGAAACCAAATGAACACAGACTAAAAATCAGCATCAGACTGCATACAATCAGCAAACACTTAGTTTAATAGCACTCCTGCCTACAGGGTGCTACAATGGTATAGCTCTCTCTCTCTCTCTCTCTCTCTCTCTCTCTCTCTTCTTGTTTTTATACCGGCTTCTCTACCTCCCTTTTTACCCTCCTCCTGTGACCAACAAAACACACTTGGCACATAGCCACAGTTTTGCCTTATCCATCTACCCTTATACCCACCCGCACTGAACTAAGCAATTCTGCTCCAATACCTGTTTTCCTTATCAATTTCAGAAGAGTTTCTTTCATCCCACCCTCTAGTTACACCTTCTCAACATCCCTATACCCTGAGAGGACAGGTAATAAAACCTCTAGTAACATCAATGCTTGCCCTTCACAATAGTCTAGTTTATATTCTTTCAACATCGGCATACCAGATATATAGAAATTAGGGCTGCAACAACTAATCGGCATAATCGATAATCGATTAATCGGCTTCCGATCAGTTGGCCCTGTTCACGGCTCAACACACGCTGCGCGCCGCACCTCCTCCCCAACTCAAGGAAATATGTAAGCACATCAAAATCAGAAATTGTTTAGTAACATTGTGTTATTCAACTCATTCTTACATCATGTTTTGTTATGTTTGATAAATGCATATGCCAAGCAGGGGTAGAGACCAAGTTACCTGTGACCAGTGTTTCGAGACAGTGGAGGATTATAACTCTATCCCATGTAAACACGTGTTCTGCTGGCCTTGCATCTCAAAATACCGAGCTGAGTCACCCCCATCTAGAGGCAACTGCCCAACATGCTACTTCAACCAGGTAGGAGCCATATTGAATGGACAAAATTAACATGATAATATGATTCTCTATGTACATTATCCTTATTAACTTTAAAATATAAGATACATATGATCATGTGATTCACTATTCAAATTAAAGTGTATCTAAATCCATGAACAAAATGTTAAAATATTGCAGCTTACCAGTCCTTAGATTTGGTGCATGACCACCATTAGAATTCCTGGGGCCCCCTACACCCAGGGCCGGATTTACTCTCTCTGCTGCCCCAATGCCAGGTTGCCCCCCCTGTATGCAGGCTGACATTGCCGGGATCACTTCTACAAAACAAGCGGCAGCTTCCCCGCTGTACATTTAGCTCTGCTTGCCAAAAGCAGGGCTAAATGTAAAAAAACAACTACCCACCTGGCGCCTGGAACTGCATGTCCTGGGCGTCGAGAGATAGGAATTCCACACCCCAATTGCTGCCCTTCTACTCCCTGCTGCCTCAAGACCGGGCTTCGGTTGGCCTTGTGGGAAATCCGGCCCAGCCTACACCATACCTGACAGGGCCCCTCTGCTGACTAATCAACGCACAGTGAAATGCTGCATTGCACTCTAATGTACAGGAGAAATGGAGCGGAGGTTCTCACCCTTAGTGAGACCAAGGCCCTAAAGTTTTCTTCCTAAAACCTTCCTTAAAGTGGTTATTAAAAAAATGGAGCTCCGTAGGTGATTGCCATTATGTGCTAGTTTGCACAACATATTAGCACATTAGGGCTGACTTATTTGCAGAGTTACTTGCAGACAATGCCCTATGCTGTCTCCTCTTCGTCGCTGGCACTGACATCTTCTCCCAGGTTCTTTTATTGGCTGGCATGATGTAACTCCTGTGCATGAGAGTTACTTCATTCCAGCATGCTGGGTCTGTGCACTGAAAAAAAAATTGCTGACAGGCAGGTAGGAACTTTTTTGGTAAAAGAGACTTACACAGTGTTTGCTATCAAAACCTGCCATGTTTTAGGACTAAAGAAAACCACCCTCTCCTCATCTCCGTGACATAGGTGTTCTGTAGGTCCCAGAGAACTGGAAACAATGCTAACTAATAGCAATCAGCAAAGGAAGAGAGGGCAGGAATCTATATTTCTGGAAAGATCATCATGTCTATTTTGTACTTATTGAACAGATTTAACAAAATGCATTCAATGGTGCATTTGAAAGACTCAAAGGGAGCAAATAACACAAGCTCATTGCTGGAGTTTAGATATACTTTAATACATGAAGGAGAGATATCAATCATCCAACCATGTGCAATACAAAATGTTATTTTCAAAACAAATTGCCTTGTATGTGATTAGGCATTTCACTTCTTGGCAATACTTTCTGACTTTAGTTCTGTAATTCCCCTGAACAGCCCCTACAATTGGTATCGACAAATGGGACCGGGCAATTACATCTAGAGGAGTCTGCAGTACAGAGATGTTTCTTGGAATGTGAGGACCGCCCTGTCTATGTGATCAGTGTGGTTGGAGAAAGACGAACAGGAAAATCACTTCTAATGAATTATCTCATGAGGGTCCTTTGTAGTCTGGTAAGAATGTCAGAGGGGTAACTTGTTCAGATTTATTCCATAGATCAGGCTCACTGAATATAATAACTGAAAGTTGAGCTCCTAACATGGTCATTTCCGGACAAATGCCCCTTTTGCCCATTTGTTGAGGTGGAACTAAAATACCCTGTGTTTACCTGCCAAAGCAGCCCCCCCAGAGATGTGACATTAGGGCTCTCCCTCATTGCAAGCTCTTCTGTCTTAACCTTCTCCTGGGTTTGGCAGCTTCAGCCATTTTGATCTGGCCCTGGCTGATATAACTCGCATGAGAGTCAATTCATCCTGGCATCAAAGACACGCTGAGATTGTACACTGAGCTGCACATACGTGACTCAGCGTACAATCTTTGGAAACTTGCTAGTAATCAGGCATAAAAGGCATACAGAGTCACTTCTGCAACAAAAAACCTTTCTGCTTTTTTACTACTGACTATAGTTCTGCTTGTTTTGGGTCAGTTTTATTTTAAAAAAGCTTCTTTGTAAAATGTTGTGTTTGTGTGTGTATTAGGGTTGCCACTTCCGGGTTTTTAATGCTGTGTCCGGGTTGCATGGCAGCTGAGAGCCAGACACATGATGTCAGGCAGACAGGGACAACCATAATTAAGCTAGGAACTACTGGCTCCCCACCAAAATAGTCTAGACTGTGATATTTGCATATGAATGGATGGCGCTATTTACATATGAATAAGCCGCGACTCATTCTCCCCCAAAAATTTCCATGCGTCGTTAGAGTGTTCGGGTTTGCTGAAAGAAAAGGTGGCAACCCTAGTGTATATACAGTACGTATATATTGTGGTATTGTGTGGCAATGCCACTGTAGAATTGGGTGTTCTGATCACCCAGGACTCTTAGCCAGATGGGCTGAGAGGTGTCAGGAGGCAAGGATTTGTCTGGATTCTGCTTGGGATCCTTGAAGTGGGAGGTTTCAAAGTGATTCAGGAGGCATGAGATCTCTAGTCCTGGGTTCAAAGCTTTAGCAGTGACCAGCACCCGATGATTGCACATCGGGTGCACTCATACAGCACACGATAAGCACAGCCCTTAAGGAAAGAATGCTGACTAGGGGAATTGGCTCCTGCTGGGACTTGGGAACAGACCATGGTCAGGGGTCAGGACGACTCCACCAAAAGTCAGAGAGGAGTCAGTTGAGCTCCTACTGGGATGGGAATGGACAGTGTTCAGGAGTCAGAAGGACTTCCCCAAAATTTAAAGTGGCTTCAGGTGGTGTGTGTGCTGGAGCCACACGAAGACAGCCTGGGAGGCTGGGAGAGAACTGGTGAGGCTAGGAGAGCCATGAGCCTGAGGGGCCACCAGTACAAGCGTGGGACAGCACTACCAAGAGGACCAGTGGGTCAGAAGTGCTAATGTGTAAAGTGGAAGCCAGGAGGCTATACTTATGTTGTTTTGAAGCCTTGCTTTAATGTTATGCTGAACAACTCCTGCCAGGGTATCCAAGATGGATGTATGAACTTTTGTTTGAATAAAAATGGGCTACCAAGCCCTTAAAGAGAAGATATTGCGAGTAAACCGAAATAAAAAAATATTATCAGGCCGTAACCGAAACCGGTAATGTTTTTTATTTTATTTTTTTCAAATATTTTATTTGTATTTTTATAAACTTTTTAGTTTTTTATATTTATTTTTATTTATTAATTCATTTTTTATTAAATATTTTTATTTTTTACAATACTTTGGGGAAATATTATATTTCCCTTTTAAAATAGAAAAAGAGATTGAGAACACAAAGTCCTATATCTCTTTTTCTGTGTCCCCTGTTATCAATGAACAGGAATCCTCTAACTGAGTGTTCCTGATCACTGATAACATGAGTACATTGTGTGTTTACTATAACCACAATCATGAATGGACAGGAGGTGGTGTAGATCACTTCCCATTCATTCATAATTGAGGATATAGTAACCATTCCTTGTCCTCAATTATCTACAAACACTCAGCGATCACTGACTGCTTGTACCCGCTCTCCTCTCTGACACGCTGTCACAGGAGGCTGAGCGAGCGGTGCGAGAGGAGAGCTCAGCCTCTTGTGACAGCGCGGCCTGTCTCCGCCCACACACCGCTCTGCCGGACTGTGATAGGAGGTTGAGTGGTGTGGGAGCAGAGATGCGCGCCGCTCACAGCGCTCTCCTCCCGCAGCGCTTGGCAGCCTGTCACACTTTCTCTCCTCCCCACTGGGACACAGAGCAGCGCCCAGCGGGGAGGAAAGAAAGAATGGATGCGCCGATGTATCGGCAGGAAAATCGCACTTTTGGCATTATGCCAAAAGTGCCATTCTCGGCCGATATGTTTCGGTGGCCGATATATTGGTGTATCCCTAATGAGAATAGTTAATGGCAGGAACAATGTTCTTAGTGGGATAATTACCTCTATTGTCAAAGATCGAAGGGAGTTCGTGTACTGAACTCCCTTTGATCTCCTGTCACAGAGCTGTCCCGATCCCGGCCGCTTCGGGCACAGCGGATCTCGGGACCGGCAACGGCAGTGACAGCTTCTGATACAAGCGATCGAGCGTCTCTCGAGACGCTCGATCGCTTGACTGTTAGCCCTCGTTCACACCTGACTGTTTTGTAGCGTGTTCTACGCTCGACGAACGCTCTACAAAACGGTCAAAAATATAAATTGCATTGTAGTCAATGGTCTCGTTCCCACCTTGCCATATTTCCGCCCGTCCCTAACGCCCTACAAAACGGCCCATGCCTAAAAAAGTCCAGGTACTACTTTGGGCCGTTTTGTAGGGCGTTTCCATTGGGATACAGCCAAGTAGTCTTCGGAAACGCGCGACGGTCGCGCAACTTTTTTACGGCGAATCGCGGTAAAAAACGCGCGACGGTCACGCGACAGATGCACATATGCAATACGCCTAGGTGTGAACGAGGCCTTAAGCTGCTCGTCGGGCTCCACTGTCTGCTCGTCACAGACGAGCAGACGAGTGGATTTTCGAGCCCTGTATATATATATATATATATATGTATATGTGAAACTGGGCATATTCTAGGAGGAATACTTGATGTTCTACTCAGAAATGCAGAAATATAAGGCTTCAGCTTAAACCTCCTGTATAGTCCTAGCTATAAAAAGTGTTCCAGTGTTAATAAATGTCTACTTAAATTAATAGGAGAAGACGAATGTTCCCAGTTTAGGAGGAGAAAACGAAGTCCTGAATGGTTTCCCGTGGAGGCCTGGCACTCATACTGTCACTGAGGGTATCTGGATTTGGGGTAAACCGTTCCTGCTGGAGAGCAATGGAAAGAAAGTAAGTGCCTTCCCGTATTTTACATCAGGTACTGCACTATAGGTGCCTCACCAATGTATTTTTAATGGAGTTGTATATTAGTAATTTTATGGTCATGGTGTAGTGGCCTCTGATGTTAAGTTTGGCAACACTGGTGATCTGCTAGCTTGTGTCATGTACCGGGCAATTGCTACTGCAATATAATATAAATACATCTCACCCCCGTTGTCCAGATGTAAATCTACGGTACACGTACGAGTCACCCTCCTTGTACACACTGGGTCTCGAAAGTTGTAGGAGTCAATCAAAAATCCAACCGCCCAGATACAAACCTCCAACTGTAGTGCTAGGGGTGTAAATGCATGTGCAGCCCAATCGGGTAGAAGATACAGGCTCCCATGTAACCTCTAACGCGTTTTGTCCATATTGGGCTTCTTCAGAGCATACATGGAGAGCATAACGGAAGGCACCGTTGCCATGTCTATTTTAATCAGAATGTCTATTTTATATAAGTGTCAGGGCACTTACATACGACAACATATAGTGACCTAATCTTCTCATTATCCCTTCTCTTCTTCCACACAGGCACATCCTTTAATATGCTTTCTCTACCATTGCTTCGCACAATTGTGTCTTCTCTTCTTAAACTTTCTTGCCTTTACCCCCAGGGCCGGATTTACTTCTCAGGAGCCTGTGGGCAGAGAAATCTGAAGCAGCCCCCACATCTATTCTACTATCACCCCATTAACCACCTCCAGCGGGTTCACGTAAATATATGTCATCCGTTGGAAGTGGTTGTACCAAGAACACGGCACGTTTTAAACAGCAGGCGACTGATGTTTAAATACAAGCGATCCGGCGTCTGTACAGGCACCGGATCGCTTGTACGGTGCGGCGCCGTGTCCCCCTCGGCTTTCCGGGCTCCATTGTCCCTCTTGTGAGGCAGTGACTGGCGTGGAGGGTCTGCCCTAATAGATCGGAGGAGAGATCAGCGGCTTCTAACCGCGGACCTCTCCTCCGATCACTGGACCTGGAAGTGATGTGCATTGAATCACTTCTAGTGTCACTGAGCACATTCTCTGGCTCCTAGAGGGCTCCTCATCACCTCTACCCACTAACTCACTCACTGTCCGGAACATTGTCATTCATTTAAAAAACAAAATAAATACAATTCGTGATGAGAACTCCATTGTCCAGTCATCTTCTCCAATTAACATACCAAGGCCACCATCACATTTGTTACTTTCCTCCTTTTGACCCTGGCACTACAGAGGAGGTTACAAAGCTTTTCTCTGACATCCACCTCAGCATATGCCCCCTGGACCCTGTTCCCTCACCACTACTCCAATCACCCTCTTGTTCTGTCCTACAGCCTTTTACTCACATTTTCAGTCTTTCCCTCTCTACTGGCATCTCCCCCTCCCCTCTAAAACATGCACTTGTCAACCTAATACCCAAAAAACCCTCACTGGACCCCACCAATCTTAACAATCTCAGAACAATCTCCTTATTTGCATTCACCTCACAACTGCTGGAACGCCTGATCTGGAACCGCCTGACCCGCCACCTCACTGGTAACAACATCTTCAACCCTTTACAGTCCAGCTTTCAGGCCCAACACTTTGCCACTACCCCTTACTCTTGTTATTTGGCCCTTTCTGCTGCTTTTGAACCAGTTGACCACCCGCTCCTCCTCAAAAAACTGCATTTGCTAGGCCTTCAAGTCTCTGCTCTCACTTGGTTCTCCTCCTACCTATCTTAGCGCTCCTTTAGTGTCATCTACAAATCTAACTCCTCCTATCCTCTTTCTGGAGGGATCCCACAAAGCTCTGTCCTTGGACATCTTCTCTTCTATATCTACACCTCCTCCCTTATTTGTATTGTAATGTAACTGTAATGTCTTTCTTATAATGTAAAATGCTGCACAAACTCTTGGCGCTATATAAATCCTGAATAATAATAATCAGGGCCGGATTTACTCTCTCTGCTGCCCCAAGGCCAGGCTCCTCAATGTGCACTCCTACCTGCCAACCCCCCTCCCCCCATGGAGAATGGCAGACCTGCAGGCTGCATACAAGTGATCTCGGTGACATCACTGAGATCACTTGTACAAAACAAGCAGCGGCTTCCCCGCTGTACATTTAGCTCTGCTTGCACAAAAAAGGGGGCTAAATGTAAAAAATCACTACCCACCCGGCGGCGCCCGTCAGGAAATAGGAATTCCACACCCCTGCTGCCCCTCTACTCCCTGCTGCCCTGAGGCCGGGCATTGGTTGGCCTTGTGGGAAATCAGGCCCTGATCATAAGAATTATTTTATTATTAATAATATTTTAGGTTGTAGTTTTTCGAGTAGAGGGAACTTCTTCGGGTGTCTAACATTGTTTTGGCCAATATAGTTGAATTTCTCAGAAACCAGTGCTAGTGGCTCTCTTTAATGCCAGTCACTTCTTTGAGAAATAAGTTTAGGTGACTGCTGTCAAGGCAGGGCCACTGATTGGTTAAACTTTGATCTCCCCCTTCAGCAAAAATGATATGAAGAAAGTGTGCAACACCGTCTTTCAGGAGAGTTAAATATGCAAATGTCTCTGTTTTAATGTCCGCATTGAAGGGTGCTGGATGGTCAACAATGGTGGTGACGGTGGGAGATTGATATTTCAATAGGTCTTTTTTGAATAGACCATCCCAGTTGCTGCTGTCTCTTGAAAAACGCAGAATGCCTTGCTGGCGATGTAACAGTTCCTCAATCTTGTTCCCTACAGATGGCTGTATTTCTTCTGGACACTGAAGGCACCGACAATACAAATTGCCATGAGCCCACCAACATAAAGCTGTTTGTACTAACAATGATGATCAGCTCTCACCTTGTAAGTTACAATTGGTCTTACAGCATTATGACAAGCAGCCTTGTCATAATGAATAAATATTGTAATTTTGGCAAAATGCATTAATAGGGAAGGAAAGTGAAAGTATTTTTTTTAAAGATGAAATGGTCATTAAATGGTTCCTGAGGGTTAAAGAAGCTCCTTTCAACTATCCCGACCAGTTCTTTTGCCAAAGATGGCCACTCAATAGCCTTTCTATTTTATGACAGAAAGTAAATAAGAGACAGTGGGCAAAAAAAAAATGTTAAAAAAAAATGACTGTACACAAATACACAAAAAATTATGGAAAAATCACAAATACAAAGAACACTGTAGCAAATATTAACCCAAGCAGCTTATTGAGCAGAACAGAGATCCACTTTGGTAACGCTTTGCCGAGTACGAAATCTTTTTTGATGAAATGACAATATACTTTCCCTTTAAGGGTCCCATTCCCATCTGTTTACTTTTGGTTGCATTTTAGCAGAACTTAAAATGGAGCTGAACCCAAAAAGTGAAGATTTGCTATGTTATATGGAACATCTATTAAAAATGTATTGTGACTAAGCAGCACCCTGAGAAAACGCCCTTTTGTCTGGAATTCTTTCTGAAAAACTGCATTTCCTGTTATGTGAGGGTGCCTATGCATTTCTGTATCTCATAGTTATATATCTGCAGTGTGAGATCTAAGGCACGGCTGCCCAGTGGCGGAGCTAAGGAACAAAGGGCCCTGGTGCAAGATTTTTTTTTGCCCCCCCCCCCCAAAAAAAAATCACAAACACATCGCTCTCCTCCCGCAAAGCTCAGCCGGCTGTCACTTTCTCTCCTCCCCCGCTGGGACACAGAGCATTCCACCACTGCGGCTGCCTCTGGCTGCTAGTCTCTGATTTTGGATGAGATTTGGTGATGTCATTTTTGTGTTGCTCACTGTTTTCCTTGCTGGAGGCTCTAAAGCCCTGTTTCTACCAGAATAGCTGCCCCCACACAAAGACAGTGCTAAACAAGACATTGTAAGTCAGACCTCAGTAATATTAGTAACTAGTCCTTTGCCTACTGTCTGGCTTTTTTGCCCATAGCTTTCAGACTTCAGTTCGTCTTTATCAGGCACTGAAAGTATATATTTACTAAAAAAGTCCTTTATAACAATTCCACTCATACCTTCTACCTTTTATTGACTTTTCCTCAGGCACCTAAAATCCAACCATATGTGCAGCACCCCGCCTCCCTCCCAATCCCAGAGTCATGTTAGGGACCCCAGAGACAAGGTGGGGATGAGTCCTTAGTGGTTGTGGGATGTGAATGTAGAATTGGGTGCAAGTCAAAGATCTCAGAGATTTTATTCCTCCAACAGCTTCAGACACCTAGAACAGTACAGACTGCAGACTCACCAACCTGGGGTTGCCACCTGTCCAGGATTCACCCGGACAGTTCGGTTTTTGAATGTTGTGTCCGGGTTTCATGGCAAACCCGGACACAAGATGTCAGGCAGATGGGGGCAACCAAAATGAAGATGGGGCTACTGGCACCACACTGAAAATAATCTTCACTGTGATATTTACATATTAATTGGCGGCACTATTTACATATGAATAAGCCGTGACTCATTCTCCCTAAAAAAATTCTGTGCATCGCTAGAGTGTTCGGGTTTCACTGGATGGAAAAGTGGCAACCCTACACCAACCACTTCCCAGCTTCACATTGCAGAGGACCTTTAAACCGATTGAGGTGACACTGTGCATTGTAGAACTTTAGCTGGTTAGCAGAACTAGCATAGAACTCCCTGGGCTAGACATCAGACTTCCTGCGAGGGCCAAGCTCAACCCTAGCTTCTACGACACCTCCAGCAGAAGAAGTTCCTCCCTGGTTCTCCATCCCACAAGACATGCAACTAAGACCTCTGTTTTTAACCTTAGCAGTTAGACAGTATTTTTTGCAGACTGGCTGGTGAATGTGCTGGGAATTTTTTTGCTGTGGTTTTCCATCCCATTCCCCCTTTACTGACAGGACAGCTGCAAAACCCAACTGGGTCTCCATCCCTGACCACCTACAGGTCTAATCAGACAGCACTTCACATCACACACACTTGGGGTTGCCACCTGTCCAGGATTCACTCAGACAGTTCGGGTTTTGAATGCTGTGTCCGGGTTTCCTGGCACCAGGAACCCGGACACAAGATGTCAGGCAAACAGGGGCAACCAGAATTAAGATAGGAGCTATTGGCCTCCCACTGAAAATAGTCTCAACTGTGATATTTACATACTAATGGGTGGTGCTATTTACATATGAATAAGCCGCGCCTCATTCTCCCCAAAAAATATGTCCGCGCGTCGCTAGAGTGTTCGGGTTTTGCTTGAAGAAAAGGTGTCAACCTTACACACCCTCCTTCAGGCAGGAGCCCGGGGGGAAAAAGCGACACTCACAAGATCAGCCCTGAATAAATATGCTCTCCTCCAGCATGCACCACTGACCATGAACCTCCTAGTCAGGGGCGTCCCGAGGCTGGGTGACACCCGGAGTGGTAACCGAGTGTCATTGCGCATGCGCGTGACGTCACCATGTGATACCTGCCGGCGGTCATCTTGGTGATGGACGCCGGCAGAGAGAGGAGGGGACAGTCACCCGGCGGGATAAGGTATGCCGCCGGGTCCCCTCCTCTCTCCTGATACTGTCGGGCGTTCGGTCCATGACCGAGCGCCCGACTTCTCAGAGGGGGGTGACACCAAAATGACTGTGAGTCATTTTGGTGTCACCCCTCCAATGGTGGCACCCGGGTGCGGGCCGCACCCCCCGCACCCCCCTTGTGACGCCACTGCTCCTAGTGATTGCCTAGGGAGAAACACATATTCATAACGCCCCATTATTGGCTGATCTGCTCTATTGCAAGGTCAAACCCAGCAGCAGGCAGTTACAAACAATAACACTCAGCTTAAGATAAACCAAATGAGCACAGAACTATCAAATCAACTAAGTCTGGACACAGTCCTGCGGACTAAATTTAAGGACTCACCCCACATATGACAAGGTGGCTGCATACAGAAAATAACTCTTGATCTGCATTATAAATGACTTTTAATTGTAATTCATTCTCAATGTTTTAGGTGTACAATGTGAAGACCAATGTAAAGAAGACAGATATAGACTATCTGGAGGTAAGAAGATCTTCATCTATTACATTTGATAAAGCCGCATTATCTGGTTACATATTAATAAAAACTGGATGTTGTTTTTCAGATTTATTGTGATCCAATGGAAAGTGATCCATTCCACCCATTCTTTGCATTAAAGGTAAACATTATCTGCTATCATGTTGGTCTTCTTTGTGTTTATCACAGTTTGACTTCATTTTTTACTTAATAACAATGATTGGTGCTTTGACTTTGAAATAAAAGCAATACTGAAGACTTTGGTGTTAAATGTCAACTGTTCCAGATTTCCAGTAGAACTGAAGCCATTTTTTTTGTAGCATTGGATAGAGTAAGAGTTGGTGTCCCACTGGCGAGACTTCCCTTCACTTCCTGTCTGATAACCACCAAAGGAAGTGAGACGAAACACCACCATATCCCTAGTGGTCAGAACTAGAACCACCAGAACTAGTGTCTAGTGCAAACCCAAAATTTTGGAAACTTTATAACTTTCAGTTTTAGTGATAATGGTCACCAGGACAAATAGGTGTAGAATGTTTCTGTATGTAGTGGTGTATTTGAACAGGTGCTACCTGGTCCAGGTACGTAGTTATCGGGACATTTTATTCTGAATTACTGTATGTAAATTAGTTCTTCCATTTCGGCTACAGTGTTGATGCGTGCAAAGCATTCCTGTATGGTTGGTGTCTCAGAATATATTTTGCCTCATTCAACAAGTGTAGTGGTGGACAGGGGCGTATCTGCCGCGAGGCAAACAAGGCGTTTGCCTGGAGCGGCAGATTCGCTGAGGGCAGCAAGCTTTTAAAACAATTCCTTTCTTCAACTCAGCTCCTTCTCATACAAACTACTCTTGCACAACTCCTCCTGACACTTACCTCTCTTGCACAACTCCTCCTGACACTTACCTCTCTTGTACAACTTCTCCTGACAGTTACCTCTCTTGTACAAGTCCAATCCCATACTCTGTTCTTTTGCACTACTTCTCCTCACACTCAGTTCACTTGCATAGTTCCTCCTCATACTCTGGTCTTTTGCACAGTTCCTCCTCTCACTCTGCTCTCTTGCACAGCTCCTTCTTATCCTTGGCTCTCTTTCACAACTCCTTCTCACACTCAGCTCTCTTGCACAACTCCTCCTCACACTCAGCTCCCTTGCACAACTCCTCCTCACTCTCAGCTCCCTTGCACAACTCCTCCTCACACTCAGCTCCCTTGCACAACTCCTCCTCACACTCAGCTCCCTTGCACAACTCCTCCTCACACTCAGCTCCCTTGCACAACTCCTCACACTCAGCTCCCTTGCACAACTCCTCCTCACACTCAGCTCCCTTGCACAGCTCCTTCCCACTCATGGCTTTCTTGCACAACTCCTTCTCACTCACAGCTCTCTTGCACAGCTTCTCCCCACACTCGGCACTCTTCATTAATTTCACAGTTCCGCAATTCAATGCTGATTAATGTTTGTTTCTCTTTATAGTATTTTGATGTCTTGGTTCGGGATTGGCATGATTGTGAAGACTATGGAGCAGATTTTGCTATGTCCTACATTAAAGGAAAAATACAGGTGTGTAACATTATATCCATCAGAATTATTTCACAAACTTTTTATTATTTTCAAAAACAGTAAAAACACAGGATATAAAATATAGATCCACTGACGCAGCAGCGAAAGACAACTCTATAACCAAAAGTGACACAAGCATCATATCTTTATCAGACATCCATATTATCAAGGTGTGTAGAAGTTAAGAAGAGGAGGTTAAGAACAAAATCACGTCTTAGTGCCCTCACAGCTCCACTGCACTCCCAACGCTAAGTACCACCTAGTGGTGGATCTGGAGAGAGTGAGCGCGTAAATCCTGTATTAAATGGGGCCCAACCCCTGGAGAAAAAATCCTGAGAGGGTCAGGAGAGCATACAAGATCAAAATAAATTCTTAGAAAGGGAAGTAGTGGGACAAGAGAAACAGAGCAAAACAAGGGTAAGGGAAGGAAAAAAGGCTAGAAGAAGTAGTAAAAAGGAAAAGAAAACCCCCTATAAACAGAACAAAGACAAAGAAGAAGACAAAACCAGAGGCAGAAAAATAGAAAGGAAGATAGAGGAAAGAAGAGGGGAGCATTGCCCTGGAAAGAAGGTTCAAATTTCTCAAGGGCAGCCGCTAGATAACGCTCCATAGTCTGAAAAAAATGAAGTTTCTCGATGATGTCTCACGGTGGGCCATCTTGTGGTCACCTGCCTTGAGCTCTATGAATCCTGTTGAACTCCAGACGTTCTTGTGGAATGTCAGGAGCGAGTTTCTGGAACAGGGCCGTGACAGTGCCCGAGAGATCTGTAATATGTCGAGGCAAACACCTTATCCTCAGGTTTCCGCAGCAGTCCCCATTTCGGCATCTTCTTGTTTTTCTTGCAGGGCTTGAATATCTTGGTGTAAATCTTCCATAAGTGCTTCATGGCCGTTCAAAACGGTTGTGATGTTCCAACATGGCGGTCTGTTTGGCAATTTCTTTTAATAGATCTGCTGAGAGTTTCCTAATGTTAGCCGAAAGTTCTTCACGGACCACAGATCTGATGCTAGCCAATAAGGCTGCTGAAGGGACTGCTGAAGTTGTCTGTAGAGCAGACGCAAAAAGAGTCTGGCTATTGATCGTGCTATCCAAGTCATCCATCAGAATTCTAATCATCAGATAACCTAACTGTCCTTGCGGTGGCAAAAGGCTCTCACCACCTGGCATCAGTCTGATCTTGATGGTTATTGAGCACATATAGAAAAACACCCATTAGTGAACCTTTGTAATTCTTCAGAGGTCATAAAATATTTTTGTAGTCGGGCTTTGGTTCTTTTTTTGTTTGAGGGAATTGACTGGGATGAAGATATGACAAAAGTCATTTATGAGGGTGCTGGAGCGGTGGGATAGAAGAAGGTGTGCAATGTGAGCAGAGTGCCCCAAGAGCAGGGTAGCAATGCACAAATGAGCCTCAGAGGATCCCCTGTTGAAGTTGATAGAGTGCTACTCTTTCACTGTGTGCTATGGACATAAAGTAAATGTGAAATTAAACAAAGGAGTGGAAATCACACTTCATGGACTTCCTAGATGGCCTTTTGCACCATCCCTGGTCTGACAATAACACATACATCCAGCGCTCCCCTCCTTGGAGAAAAAAATGATCTACACCCTCCAGACTGATCTGGCTCCTCCTACAGACTGATGGTCACCTACAAAAATCAAACAGCATTCATTTATCATTAATTAATCTATTTTTCATGAATCCATTCAATATATTAACACACACAAGAGCAAATCTGCAAGATCCTTCACAGAGGACAATCTCTGAATAAAACCCATTGACTGAATTGTTTTTTTTTTTACATATACGGATTTATTCATAAAGTACATTTCCAATACCCCTCAGCACCATCTAGGGGTGCTAGTGCTGTGCGAACGGCATTCCGATTCTGAGTTTTTTGTTCCCGTTCTCTTTTTTCCACAAATTGGTCCAATTTTTGCTAGTGTAAAATACAGAAGGATAAAATAAATAAGAGTATCTTTCAGCTCCTGGTAAGCAATCTGACCTCAGCCCTTAGTTCTCCTTCCAAGTTAAACCAAGGACAATTGAAGACTAACACAGACAACAGTTTTTCTGGTACAGTGGGGAAGTATTGGAATCTTTATCATGCTGGAGCCGGACCAAAGGGCCCAATACACCCCATACAATAGCCCATACAGCAGCTGAAGGCAGCTGAAGCGCTTAGTCGAGCCGAACGCATATGCTTCAGCTCAGCTGAGCCAAACACACAGCCGAAGCGGGAAGAACGGTCTCTCAGTGGGGAGCATGTTGGATTGCTGCAGAGAGACTTCTGCTTACACACAGGGGAAAGGATGTTTTTTCAGGCTGTGGCTACTTTCTTACAATAACAATCTGTAAGACTTTCTGCAACATTGGTTTTGATGCGCAAACAGTTGTGCTTTATGTAATTTATGGAGCAGTATCTATAGTATCCATTAAGCCCATGCTGATACATATGTAATAATTGGCAGAACCTGGGGAGAAGGGACATGAGAAGTGTCTTAAACCTGGTAGAAGAAAGAATAGTCCGATGCTTCTTAATGACGTATCCTGGAGATGCCATAGCTGAAGGTGAAGGAGGAAGGCTTAGAGGTAAGATGGATGCTTGCCATAGCTGAAGGTGAAGGAGGAAGGCTTAGAGGTGTGATAGATGCTTGCCATAGCTGAAGGTGAATGAGGAAAGCTTAGAGGTAAGATAGATGCGTGTCTATTTCATCTTCTGCTCTTCTAGATACTAAATGTCTTTTCATCAGCTTACTTATAGCTCAATTGCAAGCAAACGGCTACAAATACAGATAGATTACATAAAAAGTGGATTTACTAGCCAAAACAATGTGCATTTCTTTCAGTCCAGTCCTGAGATTTGCGCAGCCCTGCTGAACACACAGTTACTGAGATGACACTCATTTTGCCGTTACAGTTATAGGAATGCAGTGATATCTCACCACCTCCAGCCTGTTGAATGGACAGTAAAAGAACTGCAGGTGTTCTGTTTCTAATGCCACTTTATATATTCACATACCTCCTTTACATCATGATCAGTCCTGGCAGTATGGTCACCTGCTGAATCAGAACAATCCACAGACAGCTTAACTCTCTAATAAAACACAGAGGTTTAATACAGTTTTACTACTCAGGGCAAAGTACAATCTCTTATAGATATAACCAGTCTAACCAAAATACAAAAATCAATTACAACCACTAAAATTCATTCAGATGGAATAAATAAACGAACAATGTTTAAAACGACAAAATCAGTGTCCAATGCTTAAAAAATCCAAGTGAAAATCTTATAGTGTAAAGGACAATGATCTCCTCAGCCTAGTGTCTGCTATGCAGGCTAGCACTATACTAAGAAAACATGGTGACAGAAGGAAGGGTCTTTCTTGGACTGTACCACCTAGCTTTAACCAGGAGGGGAGAACAGAGAGAGATACCAAATGTAATCTTGGAGTGGAACTGCTGCACTCCTTACCGGAAACCCCTATGTATAAAGGAGGGTGCTGTAGTAACCACGGATGGCGCGTGCATCTTCAAATATATGATAAATGTCACCAGCACACCTATGTCTTGTGTCAATAATCCATCTTCTTTATTGATGCAGACTGTCACAAAACAGTGACAGTCTGCATCAATAAAGAAGATGGATTATTGACACAAGGCATATGTGTGCTGGTGACATTTATCATATATTTGAAGATACCAAATGTACACAGAAACAAAAGTTGTAGCAGTGGTAATCTACTACTAGATGTTAGCCGTATACCACAACACAATAACTAAACGCAATACAAAACAACAGCAGGAAAATGTGTACAGGTGGGACACAAAAGCAGGAGATGGATGAGGTCATCATCCTACTCACTCTGCTCTGCTCCTATCAGTATGTTCTTTGTAAGCACATTTGTATGCAGCATACCTGACTGGCTGCTAGGCCAGTCAGGTATGAGTTTTACGAATATTCGTAAAACTCATCCGAAACTAACAAAAATATGTCTTTCATCCCGAATCCGAACCGAATTGAATTTCGGATCTGAATCCCGAATTTCCGAAATATCAGAACTGAATTTTTTTTTCTGTGGTATGCGAATACCACAGAAAACCATATACAGATATGAATACTAAAGCTGAATCTCCTAGACCCGAATGGCATTCGGGAGTACGGATTTTCAAATTGCACTCAGGACCTCCCGAATGACATTTGGTTCTGGGAGCCTCAGCTTTAGTAATATATGTATATGGCTCCCAGACCCAAATGGCATTTGGGAACTCCCGAATGCAATTTGGATCCTGAATGCCATTCGGGTCTGGGAGCCATATACATATATTACTAAAGCTGAGGCTCCCGGAACCAAATGTCATTCGGGAGGTCCTGAGTGCAATTTGGAAATTTGCCCGAATGCCATTCGGGTCCGGGAGCCTCAGCTTTAGTATTATATGTCTGTACTGCATATGGCTCCCATATTCCGCCGTAACGAAAATTCATGCCCATACCAGTTCAGATGCATTAAACCAAAAAACACATCTGATTGGCTGGAAAAGTCACATGTCAAATTCGGTTTAGTTTTTTAACGAAATTCAGACGGGATCCGAAATTCAGAAACGGAAATTCGGAATCGGACACATTCGGATGCATTGGGATTTGAAAATTCGGATGTGTCCGAATTTCTGAAAATTCATCTGAATTTTGATTCGGAACAAAACGAATTGGACATGTCTACTGAGAACCTGCTTTGTCATCTCATACACCATTGGTGCTGTCTGATGCAGTCTGCCATGTCTCTGTAAGGAGGCTTCCCTTCACAATGTGTAGTTTCTGTAGATTCTGTCTACTTTTTTAACTGATGAAATCTAACATTTCTCCTTCCCCACGTGATCCAATGTACCCAGACATGGATGAAGATTTCCAAAACAACTTAAGAACATTCCTGATGGATATGGTAGAGAGAACCCAGAACTGCCATTCCTTTATGACATGTAGGAAGATGGCTGCAAAGCTGAAGGTTGGTGATGACTGGATCTCCACTCTTATCAAGAAGCCAAAAGCCCTTGATGTGCCATTTATACTGAGCTGAGAAGGTGGATCCAGCTGCATGCCAGGCTGCTCTCCCTATGGCTATATGGTCATTAGCCCGCTTGCACTTCAACAATAAAGTTTTTCAAATTTTATAGAAAAGGATAAATTCCATGTATGGGTTCCTCTCTATCCAGATTAGTGAATCATCGCCCTATAGCAGGAGTAATTGGTGCAGAATGTCACTTGCCAGCAATGGCTTGCTTATTCAGACAGGTTCACCGAAGGCAGTCGAGTGAATAACCCAGCCGAAGTGAAGTGAGCAGAACAATGTTCGGCTATTCATCCTGGCTCAGTACGGCTGATATCAGCCGTAAATCGGCTGATATCAGCCAAACATGCAGAGCATGAAGTGCAGAAGGACTTCGACTCAGCCGAAGCTCCGACAGCTCACTCGCTGCCGTACGCCCCTATTCTTATAGGGGCTGAATGGCAGTGAGTAAATAGCTGAATGCCACCAAGCGGAATTCGGCTCGCCTATTCTGCTTGGTAACTCTGTGAAAAGAGTTTAAAAAAAAGGTGGAAAAAAATATTTTTTAAATGTAAATAGTAAAATGTAAAAGATTTTTTTTTTAAAGAAACATTGGGCGGAGCTAGCAGGGACAGGTAGCTCCGCCCAACTGTTTCCTATCGGCCGGCACCTGCTAGAGTCTTCTAGCAGGTCCCCGCCACTGAACAACAACTGGGTGACGTCAGGGCCAGCTCCGCCCAGTTGTTATTGTTTAATGACAGATCAGCGTCCCCAGGTCACTTGGGGACGCTGATCTGTCATTACAACTGGGCAGAGCCAGCTGTGAGATCACGACTGGCTCCACCCAGCTGTCATTTGCGGGGCTTATGGCCGGCCTTAGGCAGGCTGTTCACCCCACTTCGGCTCAGTCGAGCCGAAGCATATGGCTTTGGCTCGGCTAAGCCGTTCGGCCGACCTTCAGCTGCTGTACGGGCTATAGTGAATAGCCCATACAGCAGCCCTTCGGTTCGACTGAACCAAAGTGTTCCGGCGGCCGGAGAGATCTGAAGGATCAGCCGAAGCTTTGGTGGATCCTTCAGCTCCTTCGTGAATAACCCCCTAAATAAAAATAATAGTTTTATCATATTTTCTTAAGCATATTAATTTGTGTTTTTCTTTATTCTCATTTTTCAGGTGTGCGTACAGACTGTACAAAATGAACGCTATTTCTCAAGTCCTCACAAGGTGAGGATTTTTGTTAATGGAAGATATTATGACTAATTGTGAACAGTGGCGCAGTATACAAATTCCAAAAGAGGACAAGCAGCGATCGTGGGGCGAGACCTATAAAAAACTGGAGAAAAATGACAAAAATGAGAAAATTACTATCTTAGTGAAATTATGAAAAATGTCCATTTGAATGTGAATAACGCTGTTTGCTAGACCTTGATAACTTAGATAAATGAAAATCTTCATAGGCACTACATTTATAACTGAACATTCACAGAAGCTGCAGTTATACTGTAAGGACAACTGAACATTTGGTGCAAGTTGCCTTTAAGAAATGCCCCACCCCTTGAGTGCAGTCCTGAGAAATAACTTGATCCTCGATCCTGTGATCTTCACTGTGCAGTCCTACCTGGAGATGCACAGCTTTACTTTAGAAAGTTTCCCTATCAGGACCTCTTCATCCTATGCCATAGCCCCAGTAATTCCAATGGAGAGCCATTGTCTGCAGCGTGGAGGAGCGGCTGGTCCAAACCCACCGTACATCACTAACATGCGACTATAAGCAGTTCCAATCCTACCGAGCCGTCACAACAATACCATTCTCAACCTCACCTGAACAGATCATTTCCAGCTTGTAGGACAACAATCTGGGGCCAGCAGACTGAGAGCGAACGTCACTGGGGTTGGTTAACTCCGCAGTTAACCCTTTACACAGAATAATAGCTGCCACAATGTGTTTTAACAGAAACATGCACCATTCCCAGCAAATGCTGGGACAATTAAAAACGTAATCAGTGCCCACTATCCCTTCAGACAGGAATACAACAGGTTTTACAATATGGTAGCACTCTTGACAGGGACAAGGATACTTTAAGTTCCTTTTTAGATCGTAGAGATTAAACAAAAAATGTTGCAGAAAATAAAAAGGAAATAAAACAGAGTACTTAAAGGGGTTCTAAACCCTCCGTTTTTTTTTTGCCTAGATCTACGGCAAGCAAGCAGTAGATATAGGCAAACAGTTTTTAAAAAAAGCAGTTTCAACTTACCTTGGTTTTCGCTGCACGCTCCCGCCCGAGAATCCAAAACTGCTTGGGCAGCTGCAAAGCATCTTGGGGCGGGCGCATGCGCAGTTCGGATTCTCAGCCGGGAGACGAGCAGAGACGCAAGGTAAGTCTATGGACGCGTGCACCCGCATGCAGACACAGTGGGATCAGAAGTGCCAGCAAGGACAGAGGAGTCAGCGCTGGATCGGAGACCCGCCGCACCACTGGAGGGAGAGATGAAAACATCAGGGAAGAAGATTAGGATTAGGAGACATCATTTAAGGTAAGTGCTGACATTAGCATTGGGGGAGGGGGAAAAATGTATCCCTTAATGTCACTTTAACAAAATCCTGGTTTTATGAGTTCCAGCAGAGTCTAGACAATGAAAAAGAAGATGGATCTGGATTAGGCTCTTTCTCAAAGTGAGGTTGGCAAAGGTTCTTTTCTGGATGTTGAAAGGAGCTTCTTTGATGGTACATGTGCCTCTTCTTTTTTGATGTTACACAGAAGCCTCCAGCTGTCTGGTGCAATTGAGATGCATTACATTTTTTTCCCCCAATGTCATTCTGAATTAATTTGTTGTTAAACATAAAAAAAAATTAAAAATAAAACTTGGAGTCCCCAAGGGGGGTGGAAACTCCTGGAAAAGTCGATGAGGACAAGGGCCCACAACCCGGGCCTGGTGGTTGTGGGGGGTCTGTGGGCGGGGGGGGCATCTGAATCTGGGTGCCCTCTTTCTTAAAGAGTGTTGGGTTCCCCCTAAATTCTTTCTTTCCCCAAAATCCAGAAGAAAAAGTGGACCAACATAGAAAGATTGCAGCTCTTACCAATCTTCGAATAACCATCCAAAAGAACACCAGGAGACAATTGTTGGACAATTGTGCACCGCTGGAGGTACAGAACGAGTGGGTAAATAAAGAGTAGCAGCGGAAGCTACAGAAAAAAATAGAAAAAAAAGGAAAAAAAACACCCTTAATTGTTGAGTACGGAGTGAAGTCAACAGCAAATGTACTTTGTTCAAGCTAAGCAAAAAATGCAGATAAAATTCAAATGAATAATACAGTGTCTTGTTCTAACCATCTGGGGATGATACTTTAAGTGGCAAGTGGACCGTGAACCCCATATTTTATCAAACCTCTATAGTGACCTCTATTAAAGTTGTCTATTTTTTGGCATAAAAGTGTAGTGCCCTTAGTATATTTTTAGAGTAGGGAGGAACCTGTCGTTTCTCAGCCCAAGAGACACACCTTGGAACAGCATAGGATAGGTAGACCCAAAAGTGCTACAATAAAACCTGTATCCAAAAAGAATGTACATAAGGGCAGAACATGAACATGAAAAAAATCTGCTTCCTGACCACAGGCTTGGAAGCAAAGTAGTGGCTGTCAGATCTTTAAATTATACAGTATATTCTCAAGGGAGTGTAATATATTTGATCAAATACCCAATCCAAAAATAGCTGCACTCCAAAGGTCTTCACCGAAGATTAAAATCTTTTTTTATGGAGCAGATACATACTGTTTGGTCCTTCCCATGTGTGCTCAGCCAATAATGCATTTCACCATTCCAGCTTACTCAAAGAGATCTCCCAAAAAAAGTTATCCAAAAACAAATTCCTTTTTTTAAATCTTTGGTGAATACCTTTGGAGTGGTTTGCTGTGAGCGACAGCATGCTTGTTTACCTGCAACTGGGATGCAATTGTAGTACAAGCCAGTTTTGGAATGGGAGCTGTGTTTCCTGTGGAATATTTGATGATACAGTTTTTGTATTAATTTGTCTTTGGAGGATATAATTGAGGACATGTAAGTTTCCTCAACTCTTTAGTATTAAGCAGCAAAAATGTGCCAGTTTCAGAGTTGATTGTCAGAGTGGAGTGCAGTGTGCAGGCAGTGGGGAAAAAAGCAGTAGAGGGGAAACTTAAGAAACAGAAGAGCTGGTTTCAGCAGAGACTGGGAGTGCTGGATACCAGGAGGGATGCACTGTGCAAAGGGGGTGAGGTTGCAAGGGAGGGATGCACTGTGACCTGGGGGTGAGGTGGTGGGGAACTATGTACTGTGGCCTGGAGGTGAGGCAGCAAGGGAGGGATGCACTGGGAGTGAGGTGGAAGGGGTGAAATGCATGGTGAGTGGGAAGATGAGGCAGCAGGGGAGGGATGCATTGTGAGTAGGGAGGTGTGGCAGCAGGAGAGGGATGCACGCTGTGTGCAGGAACAGTGAGGCAGCAGGCAGTTCAAACAAGCACCTCACTTTAGGCTAACTGGGAGGAAGTCGGTTCCTAAAAGAGTGTCCATTTGCCCTTTTTTCTCTCCATCATCCATTTATCCAACTACCAACTTCCTATTTCATTGAATTAGGGAACTTTCATTTTTTATTTTTTTTAGTTAAGCTAGCTCAGTGGGGAAAAGTATGGTATCATGGGGAATCCAGCACCCCAAAGTTGTAAAGATAATGCTCTTTTACCTAAATAAACAAGAAACCAAGAGGCAAATGTTTTGGAGCAGGACCCTTTTTTCCAAGCTGCATGTGGTCAAACCAGAAGGAGCACCAAACACATGAATCAAGAGTCCAGAACTGTATTTTAAATCCACAGGAGTAGGTGTAAGGCCTCAACCAAAATATTCAGACCGGTCAGCAGGGGTTTATCGGCCGGATTGATACAATCTCATCTTAAGCCTGGTATTCAGGGTTCTCGCCAAGCAGGCTGAGGGGTTCCGGGTCAGACTTGTAAGGGAAACTGCTATGCAGGCATCCCTGAGTTGCTAAATATACATGGGTCCCGGAATCCGGAGGCTCAGAGAGATTTCGGGTGGGACAGAGCCTCCATCCCTGACTACAGCCAGTTCTGGTAACAAAAGGGTTAACCCACCTGCCAGAGGGTGTGTTAAAACAGAACAGGAAGCCAGTCAGTCGGTGACTGTGGGGAGTGTTTGGAGCAGGACATGACTATGCATGTTAAGTTGTGGAATACAGTCTACCACGGCTGGGCATTTGTGTCCATGCCCTAACCTGGAGGCTGGGACTCTAACCCTGAGGTGTGACTTAGCATACAGTCGCTGAGCTGAATATGGTATGTGCTGAATATAAGCCATTTTTATTTGACTGTTTTTGGATAAGAATAAAAGTTTATTTGCCGATACGGCTGGCTATGGGTCATATCCGCCCTGAATATTACAATATATATACACACACACATAGTATATATATATCTAATCATCTTATAATCATCCTCACAGCTGTGCAACCGACTCAAGTCTCAAGCTAAAGAGGACACAAAGCGGGAGATGGAAAGAATAAAGAAAGCGTTTCAAGACTTTCTTAAGGATCAGGTAAAACGCTATGAAAAAGAGGATTATAATTATTCATATTTTATATTACATTTATTAGGCTAAATGGAAGCTCTTTGAACACAATAACAGTGTTTTACTTCCCATCAATATATAAAGTAACCTAAATTAAAAAACAAATTCTAAACCAAACACAAAGTACATTTAAAAGTCTATACAGGTCTCGCCCATCCAGACACTACAGCTCACAGTAGGAGCGTTTTAGCAACAGAAGCAGTGCTATCAATATAGAAAGCAGTAGCCGGGGTTAGGTGGGCAGCTGCTTCTTATTATTATTATTACTGCATTAAAATAACATTAGGACAGGTGGCAGCACTGAAGAATGGATATGTCAACAGGCTGACCAGTACCACCTCCAGGGGAGTACAGAACAATACCCAAATCTACAGTACTCACAAAGGTGGACCTGGGCACGATAACCCCCCTTGCATCCCTGCTAGCCGTGTTCTTTAGCCACCGAAGTGGCAGCTTACAGCCAAACAAACTGTGCTGTGAGCAATGCATAATGAATAAGGCATCACAGATTGTGGTTTTGGCAATCACAAAGTATTAATATTGGTTGTTTCTCTCCTGTTTCCATAGACACGGTGGAGATTACCCAACCAAATGTCAACTCTGGTTTCTGAAAAGGTCTCAGGACTTATAAGAAATTTTCATGAGCGGTCTCTGCTAATCAGAGATGAACATCACCAAAATCTAGTGGGGAAATTACTGGACCAACTGAAGGAGGAAGGAGACAAATTCTGTGACACTCACAGAAATAATCTAAAGTATACCGGACTCAAAACTGCTGTAAATGTGGGACTGCCTGCCGCTGCAGCTGCAATGTCATTCCTGCTACCTCCTGCGGCTCCGGTGGCAGCAGCAGGAGGGTTGCTTTCTACAATTGGTGGATGGTTCTCAGCTGCGCCTGCAGCAACAGCAGCGACATCAGGATTTGCAGGGGCGACTGCGGCAGGAGTTGCCATGCTTCAAGCGGTTGCTGCAAATGTGTTAAGGATTTGATCGTTTTGTGACAGCAGAATGGTTACTACAAGGAAAGTAGATACCGTACAGTCATGTAAGTGCACCTCATGGAAATTGTTGATATACATATCTGAACAGATAAACATATCTGAACAGACAAATCTTAAATCTCAATTCAAACACTGCCTACAGATAAAGGTGATATACAAATGAGACGTAACATTGACGTGGTGCATTCATTCTCATAATCCAAATTAATGAAAATGTAGATTTGTCATTGTCACATGGAAGAAGTAAGTACACCCCTACATTTACCAACACCTCAAATCCATGTAATTAGAATGAAGTGTTCCAGATTAGGTGCCAGTGATTAGAACCTCCTTAGGGTGCATGCAAGTGGATCCTGATTTACCACTTGAGTACCAGCCTGTAATTCCCCTTCATTACAAATCTATTTGTAAATGGTACTGTGCTCACTATTAGAAATGTAATGTCAAACAGAGATAAATAAACGAATCCTGAAAAATGTGACCCCATTTCCACCATGTACTTAACAATATATCCATTAAAATCATCAACCAAGAAAAGGACATATCAAATGTGTCAAAAATAATGCAACAGTCTATTATATGATATTGTGCTTGAAGAAGACTCATTCAGTGACACGGTCACTAATCAAGTGCAGTGCAAAGGTGATATAAAACAGATGTGAATTACCTTCACTCCACTGTGATTTCCAATTCCACCACCCCAATGGTGGCCACACTTTTCAGGTTGAGCCATATGAGCTTTAGCTCCTAGTTTTATCACGATCTTATCCACCGCTGTTCTCATATAAGAATTATGTAGGTTTCAGATCCACAGGACTATCCCAGTGGTCTCCTCCGTCTGCCTCCAGGGAACAGGTGGTTAACCTTATGCATACACCTTATCGTGTTTATTCTATCCTTAGGTCAGATGGCAGCTCAGAGGAACGGATAAACATCTCATAGTGTAATATGTTCAAAACGATTTATTAAAATTAATTTCAATTCACTTACAAGAGAAAAGCGCATGTAAAACGTAGATTCTTCCAGTGTCACCAGTCAGGGTTCCACCCTGACTTAACTGGTTTGCAGCATTCTGGCTTGGCTGCCATTCCACCCACCTGTGATTCCTCCTTTGTCTGAGCAGACTCTGGAACGTTGCTCACTACTCCCAGCTTCCCTCTTATGGCCAAACAGGGAGCATCATCTGAGAGAGCCAGATGGGAGTTTCCTGTCTCTGAGTGATGATGTCATCCCATTTACTATTTAAACTGCTCAGTCCAGTCTGACCTTGTCCTTGTGTGGTTTTACCTGCTAGTGCATTCCTGCTGCTCTGTGTTGCCTGATGCTGTGTATGACCTGATCCTGGCTGACGGTCTCCTCTGCTCCTGGCTTGACAATGCTGATCTCCGTGTTCCTGACTTGTCTTGTATGACTACCCACTCTGGCTCCTGACCTTGGCTTGTTCCTGTTTATGATTTTTGCGTGCTCCTGTGGACATTTTTCTTAATAAAGTATCTTTAACTATCACCTTAGGCTTGTCTGGTTTTCATTGTGCTCTGACATCGCCCTCCCATGGGTTTTGTCACTTCTGAATTCCTCCAAAGGGAAAGCGTGCATACCGACTGCTCATTTCCTATCTCTATTTAAACTACTTGCTATATTAAATCTACGACATGGTGATCAGTTTATGAGTTAAATGTGTATTGGTGTTGAGTTGTGTTTAATTATGTTATACTGGATAACCTGCTTATCAAAAGACTGTCAGCACCATCCCTCGTTATCTCCCATTGTTCTCTGAAGGAGCTCAGAACAATGACATTCTGGCCAGACTCCTGCTATGGCTGTCTGGAGCTCATTAGCAGGGGAAACCCTGTGGTGTTATGAAGATCGATTGTCTGGGGAAGGCAAGGTGGATGTGATGGGATTATAATCTGATCACTTGCTGTATAAAAGTTTGTGCAGTTGCTTAATAAATCAGAGTTTGTTTCACCCTACACTAGTGTCTCAACCAGTGACTGGGGAAACTGAGAGCTACAGATCAGCGGGTTGCAATATCTCCTGAGCAAGGAAGAAGATAGCGGTGGACATACTTATCCTGAGTACCGGGTCCGTCACATCCACCACTAGAAATCTCCATTCACAATACTTGCTGATAACAGAAAACTTTACATAGAACAAAGACCTAGTGAAGAAATCCTTCCCCACACTCCGCATTAAACAAATCTAATCCCAAGCATGTCTATCAAAGTAAAGTAGATGTATAAATAACAAAGGAAGGAGTTTTCAATGGCCATTAACCATATATACATATATACAGGGCTTAAAAAATCCACTCGTCCGCTCGTCTGTGACGAGAGGACGGTGGAGCCCGACGAGCAGCTTCACATTCAAGCGATCGGCGCCCCCTGAGACGCTCAGCTGTTACTGCCGGTCCCGAGATCCGCTGTGCCCGATGCGGCCGGGACCGGCACGGCTCTGTGACAGGAGATCAAAGGGAGTTCATTATGCAAACTCCCTTTGATCTCCTCTCAGTCCCCGAATGCAGGAAGTGATGTATATTATATTTAAGAATGCACAAAACTGGAAATGTGAGTAAAAAGAAGAGGGACGAGAGCGCACAGGGAAGGCTTTTGAAAGTTAAAAAAACAGTAAGAATTGATTTTGAATAAAAAATGAATGTGGATTTGTTGAATGCTTAATATGTATTTTATTACCAATTATCATGAAAAAGAAAAGCTGGCGTTTTTTAGGCATCTGAATGACAACTTCCAGACCAATAGATTTATGAAAATATACTTATTATTTGTATTAAATTATTAAAATAAATGAATTATTTTTGTAAAATGACAACATGATTGTATATCTCCCTGAAAGCTCACTCCATTTCTGTTCTATCCTTCATAAATAACATGATTGATTGGATCACAGTGCATTATAATAGAAACCAATGATTAACATGATTGGATAGTTTAACATTGCAAGAACATGATAATATGGAATATTACGTGATATAGCATTGCATGTTAACAGTGGAGGAGCATGATTTTCTCTCAGCGTTTCGCGCTTAGCGGCGCTTCTTCAGGAGAGGGAGGTTGTCTACATAAAGAACATTCTCTTTCAAATTATGTAGACAATTGTCCAAAATGTCTTGGTATGCTGATGCCTTGAGAGTTCCCTTCACTGGAACTAAGGGGCTAGTGAAGGGAAAAACAACCCCACATCATAATCCCCCTCCACCAAACTTTACACTTGGCACAATGCAGTCAGGCAAGTACCGTTCTCCTGGCAACCACCAAACCCAGACACGCCCATCGGATTGCCAGACAGAGAAGCGTGATTGGTCACTCCAGAGAACACGTCTCCACTTCTCTAGAGTCCAGTGGCGGCGTGCTTTACACCACGGCATCCCACGCTTTGCATTGCACTTGGTGATGTAAGGCTTGGATGCAGCTGCTCGGCCATGGAAACCCATTCCATGAAGCTCTCTACGCACTGTTGTTGTGCCAATCTGAAGGCCACACGAAGTTTGGAGGTCTGTAGCTATTGACTCTGCAGACAGTTGGCGACTTCTGCGCACTGTGCGCTTCAGCATGCGCTGACCCCGCTCTGTCATTTTACGTGGCCTACCACTTCGTGGCTGATGTTGTTCCCAGTTGCTTCGACTTTGTTATAATACAAAACAACAACGTTCGGCTATTCACTATGGCTAAGTACGGCTGATTTCAGCCGTCGAACATGCTCTGAATGTTTGGCTTAGCCTAAGTGCAGAGGGACTTCGACTCAACTGATCCAACATCTGGATCGGCTAAGCCGAAGCTCCGGCAGCTCACACGCTGCCGTTCGCCCCTATTCACATAGGGGCCAAACGGCAATGAGTGAATAGTGAAATGCCGCCGAGCAGCATTCGGCTCTGCTATTCTGCTCAGTACCTCCGTGGTACCGAACAAAAAAGCAAATAGTGAAACAAGTTGAAGGAAAAAAAAAAAGCTGAAAAAAATGTTTAAAAATGTTAATAAATAATACATTAAAAAATGAATAAAGATTTTTTGAAAAAGAAAAAATAATAATAAAAAAAAGATTTAAAAAACCCCCAAACAATTGGGTGAAGCTAGCAGTGACAGCTAGCTCTGCCCAACTGTTGCCTATTGGCTGGCACCTGCTAGAGTCTTCTAGCAGGTCTCGGCAAATGAACAACTGGGCGGAGCCGGCCGTGACATCAAGGTCGGCTTTCGCCCAGTTATCATTGTTTAATGACAGATCAGCATCCCCAGGTCATTTGGGGACGCTGATCTGTCATTACAATTGGACAGAGCCAGCTGTGTGATCACGGCTGGCTCTGCCCAGCTGTCATTTGTGAGGCGTACGGCTGGCCTTTGGATAGCTTTGTGAATAACCCTCATAGAGTAAACCTGAATAAAAAAAGATGATTAGAACGAATATTAGAACTGAGCAACTTGGTGATAATAAATGGTAATGAATGCATGAATAAAAACTGATGGCTGGACATAGCCCAT